>NC_058413.1:25467303-25755451 GCF_002201575.2 Neomonachus schauinslandi | reverse complement strand
CCCGTTTTGCTCTGGGCCCAGCTCTGTTAGCGCCTCCTCACGGGTGTGGAAGCCACGCTGACTCTTTCCCGTCTCAGGGTTAAACACGCAGCTTTCTGGTGACGCGCAGGCGGCCACTAGTGGAGCCCTGGGCCTCTCGTCGTGGCCTTGGCCAGACACCCTGAGGCCCAGGTCAGCGTGCGGCGCCCTGGGCTTTGCTCTGCCGTAAACCATCCCGCTCCTGGCTCCGCAGGCCTGCGGCCCCGTGTCCCAGAAGAGCCTGAGCTCTTAATTTAAGAAGAGGACCTTGAGTCCCCCAAATCTGTTATTTCATCTATTTGGGGAAAAAGTGTTGGGCGAGACCCTTTCGCTAGCAGGGGTGAGGGAGGGCTAGAGAACCTATTTTAATAAATAAGCTAGAAAGAGCAACTGCCTCTGGGTGGTCATTGACTCCACGAGGGTGGAAGTTGCCCCTCTGCCTGTTTCTTCTTGCGGATCTTGGCTGCCGGGTAGAATCTGGAAGGTGTTGGTGCCAAGGCCAAGGGGAGGCAGTGGCCATGCTTAACCAACCCGAAGCCTGTGGGAGAAGTGGCCGGCACCAACCGTGCTCGCTGTGATCCTTCTGAGGGACAAGCTGTGGCACCTGGAGGCTAGCTAGCCGTGCTTTTCCCCCCACATTCCTCTCGGGAGACAGGAACTGGGGACAGAAATTATGTGGTGGCTTCACACAGACTTTGGTATGTGTGTTTGATGGTATCCCTTTGTGGTTCCCAATCCAGCACTGTGTTACTGAGCCTTGAGCCTGGGGGCCTCTGCCGGTTTCCGTAGGATTGTTCCTTATCCCTGACCCTGGTACAAGCACAGCTCAAGGTAGAAGTCAGCTCAGTTGTGCTCTTGTTCTGATCTGCTATTTCCCGGTGCCATGCATGGGAGCTGAGGGCAGTCCTGCACAGCTCCCTGGCAGCATCAGTCTTCAGCTTCCATGCTCGCTCTTCTTTTTATCTGGAAGATTCACATGGAGGCCTTGGTTACTGATGTTCCTTGGTTTTTCATAGAATTTAAAAGGACTGGTCTTCCATGAGTCCAAAGACCCTTTCTTCCGCCATGATGTGTAATCCACGTTCCAAGAAGTCTGACACATGGCAGGGAAGGAAGCGGGGAACTTCTGGACCAAAGAGGATTAAAGGCATACTGCCCAGGACTCACACCCACAGCAGGGAGAGCAGATTCTGCCTGGACTAGGGACCCCTGCACCTTGTCCACACAGGTCTCGGGGCCTTTCGTCTCCTGGATCTAGAGGTTCTGCCCGCAGACCCCCTGTCAGGTCTGCAGATTTGCTGAGAGGGGCAATGAGACTAATTTTTGATCTGCTTTTTTCAGGTGAGTGCCTGAGCCTATCTTTCAAAGAGGATTTTCTTAGGAGAGAGGCTTAAAAGCAAAGTCAGAATCCCAAATGGTCACAGCTGGATGGTTTCTTAAAGCTGTCCAGCCATGTCATCCCACGGGTAGGAGGGCCCGGCCCTTGCGCTTTCGTGGCCTCTCCAGCCCCGAAGCCTGGCTTGTGCTCTGCTCCGGGATGCAGGGAGGAGGCGCCATGAAGCCAGGCCTCTCAACCCTGCTCTGCCCCGAGTCTCCCTGTGACCTGGGGCACACCACTCACCTGCACCTGCTGTCCAGGTCGACGTGTGAGATGCAGGTGGCAATGATCGCTCCCACCTCCTGGGCCATTGGAGGAGCGAGTGGAGCTGAGTGTGGGGAGCGGACCACGGTGCCTGGTGTGCGGCAAGGGCTCCAGAAATCTCTGTCACGGGGCCCGCGTCTGCATACCAGGGGAGCTGCTCAGTGACACAAAAGCGCTAGGAGTAAGACCGGCTTGTTCTAAAGCCACAGGCTGAGCTGAAGAGTCCCACTTGGGCAGCAAGAAGATGCACCTGGTGGTCAGACCTGTTGGGCTGTCGGCTTCCAACAAGGTTGTCCCTCATCTCTCTGAGGCCGCCTTCCCCTCCACACGCAAAGAGGAAGCTGCATTTGCCTACTATCTACAGTCCCGGCCCTTTTCCTGACAAAGCGTATGTTCTTAAACAGGTCTCTGCACTTCGGGGTAGTGATCTTGCGTTCTCCGAACCTGACAAAGCACACCTCCCCCAGACCTCGCCATCTGGCCCCCAGACAGAGTGACATCTGTAAAGCTAGGCTGTCTCGGGAAATGTCACTGGCGAAATGAATTCAGAAAGGCTGCCTGTGAATGCTGTTACCCGGATGGGAAGGGGCTCAAGAAGCCTGAACAAAGAAGATGCCTAAATGGGCTGCATCCCCCTGAGCCGGGACGGGGTTCCCGCCAGCCTGTTCCGGGGCTTCACCGCTCATCTGGCCCCTGCCGCCCCAGAAGACTCGAGTGACCAGGAGTTGGACACAAAGGGCTGTGGAGGCTGGGGGAGGGGAGGAAATAAGTGACCGCCGCCTTGGAAAAACGTAGACTCATTATCTGAGGGTTATTACCCCAGCCGCCAGCTCCAGGTCTCAGTGGGCGGGTCAGGCCTCAGCCTGGGGGGAGGGGAGAGGGAGGGGATGCCCCGTTCTGTGGGCAGCTGGTTAAAGGGGAAATGGGTGGATTCGGGGTGGCGGCTGGTGGAAGGCCCGAGGCTCTCCTGTGGTGCTGTAGGTGGTTCAGCTGAGAACGTTGCCGTGGTCCTGGTGTCTGGCTGGCACTGGGAAACCAGCAGAGAGCAAAGTTAAGGGGAAGGAGGAACGGGGGCAGGAAGGCAGCGACCCTCATGTCTGGAGAGGGTTTCCTTTGGGGACAAGGCCCAGGCTCCAGCTGCTGTCGTTGCCTGCAGGGCGGCTGTGGGAGACTGAAATCCCTCTGGTATAGAACTTGCGTTCAGCCCCTTGTTTCCCTGGGACTCCTGCGAAGGCCAAGTTCACTCCTGCCTTTGGCTGCTGAGAGCCTGAAGTGGGCAGCTGGAGGAGAAATGGACCCGGTGCTCTGGAGCAGTGGCCCCGAGGAGGAGACCCTGCCACCAGGGATAAGGTAAGGTGACCAAACACCTCCACTTCTCTTCTAGTCCCCCTAGCCCCCTTGGAAGAATCTGATTTTTTTCTAATTGTTAGGTAGGCTCCATGCCCAGTAACGTGGGGCTTGAACCCACGACCCTGCGATCAACAGTCAGACACTTAACTGAGCCACCCAGGCGCCCCTCTATTCCTGAAATGCCTTCTTAGTGTGTTCTGCTACACAGAGGCTCAAAGGGGTCCCAGCCCTGCCTTACATTGCCTTCCCTTTAGCCTGCCCCGCAAAAGAGAAAACAGCTAAGCTCTCTAGGTACTCGGCTGAGGCATGTGCTACAGGGGGCAGAAGGAGAGCGGGGAGAGGCTTGTGGGGAGGGTGGACACTGCAGACTGGCAACTGCTGGGCAGGGACAGCCCCCTGAACCAACCTCCCAGGGGCGTCCGCCCAGGATGGTGCTGAGCCTTGCGCCTCCTCCCTGTGGCCCCCAGAGGGCGCCAAGCTGCTGGGCCTGGGCCCCGCCCCGCAAAGCCGGGCATTGGACCTTTCCTGGACTGACCCCAACTACCACCCTGAGGTCTTCATGTTGTCCCCCAGCTTCTGAGTTCTGGCCTCTCAGTTACCGAACCACAGCCGCTTGGGCCAGTGTTTCTAGTGACCGGCCTCAGGTAGCAAACACTTAAAAAACCTTTATTTCTGCCTGGATGTCGTACTTAAACTAGAACTGGTCCCAGAAGACCCTTGGGCCCAAGTCACCAGCTCACTGTCCTCTCTCCATTCCCAGGTGGCACAGACCAGCTTGGGCTCAGCTGGGCCGGAGGCAGCAGCCGCCCACCTCGCCGGGCCTCACAAGGGTTTGCAGACAACCGTTATGACAACCCCAATGGTAGTTCCCACGTGAGGGCGCTGGGGGTGGCCTGGGCTCAGGGAAGATCAGAAAAGCCCCTGACAGCCATCTTACTCCTGGCAGGGGGCTCCCGTCCCTCCACACAAACACCTTTTCTGTCCTCATAAATGGCACCTAAGTGCTTAACAGAGGAGAAGAATTTTATATCTTCAGCTAGCTTGTTTGACAGGGGTGGGGGGGGGTGGGGTGGGGTGTGTGTGTGTGTGTGTGTGTGTGTGTATGTATATGTATATGTATATGTATGTAGGGGGGAGTCCTAACCCAGCTTGGGGCTGGAGGCCTGAGTAACCAGGGAATTAGCCCTGGGTTCTCTTCCCCAGCTCTGAGCGACTCTAGCAGGAGTGACAAGGCCAAGGTCATTGTTAACAAGTGTTTATTGTTAATAAAACCCTGGTACATTTACAATAAGTGACATTAATGTACAGTTACAGTATCATACAATATTACAGCAATAAAATAACGCCTATTCCTTTGTACATCCAGCTCAAGGAGCTAGTCAAAAATATTTTCCAAGATTGCAAGCCCCTGGGGGCTTTTCAAGGTAACCAAAGTGACACCTCCTGAAGTGCCCAGGGCTCTTAGTGAATAAATAGTTTCTAAGGTGCAGCCAGACAACCCGAAGATGGCGACACCCAGAACAAGCTGTCCGGATGCCACCCCAGTGTCTGGTCTGTAAATACGACAGGCGTCAGGCCCGCGGCTGGCAGGACAGGAGCCGTGGAAGGTCCTCTGCTCCCCCCACTGCCCCACCCCTTCCACCCCTGGACCCGCAGTTCCCATGAGAAGTGCCCTGCTCTAGAGACCCAGCCAGGGTGACACGGAGGCGTCTGCTTCCTGAGCCCCCAGAGGTAGCCTAACTCTAGGCTTGGGGTTTCAGGATTGGCCTCTAAAAGCAGCAGGAACAAAAGCTGAGGCCAGCAGACTGTACCCTACGCACCCCCATGCCGCCCCTGGCTCAGCCTGGAAGTCCGAGGGCGTCACCTGGGGGAACCGCCTTCTCACACTAACAGAGCAGGGGTGTGCTCCCCCAAAGGAGGGCCTCTGTAGGCCTAGACACCAAAGAAAATAGGACTGTAAGTGACCCTCTGGGCAGGGATCGTCAGGCCCTCGGAGGCTCACATCACAAAGGCCTAGCCTTGAGGAAGAAGTTCAAGGATTTGGGCAGCCTTTCTGATGTGACCTTGAGGAAAAATGCCAGTTTCGGCACGAAGTGGCCTGGGGCCCAGAGTGTAAGTTCTCTACCTTCATCAGGATGCCCATACCCCCAGGGGCCCCAGCTGGGACAGTCTGAGCTTGGGGAGGCCTGGGGATTGTGGGTGGTCAGAGCCTGGAATGAATGGTCAGAAGCTCTTTCAAGCAGGGGTGAATCAGGGTCAACCCTAGACCTCCAGGAGGGGAAAAGGGGCACACGAGGGTGAGTGCACCGTGGCCCTCAAGGTGCAAACAGTATGGGGTCGGGGGTCGGGGGAAGGGCCACCTTTTGGCCTTGTCTGCCCATCACTCGTCAAGCAAACCACCCTGGGGCAGAGGGGCTGACAGTGGGGCCGCCCAGTGACCGGGGGCTCAGAGCACATCAGCCTACCCAAGGACCGATTAACACCGGAGAGGGTGTCTGCAGAATGAGGGGGAAACTGAGTCCCATGAGCCTGGCTCCAAGGAAGCCTACAACCAGTGCCCCTACCCCCGCAGCGGGGCTCCAACCCATCCACAGGCCCCAGGTATGTACTTGTTCAGACGCCCCCGGAAGCACTTGCTCCCAGCCTTTCACGCCGCCCCCCACCCCCCCGGGACGCCTAGACTCGGAGCCCCGGCCCAGAGGCGGCAGGCTATGCCGCCCTGCCGCGTCCCCACTGCCCTCAGACCCGAGAGGTGATGTAGACAGAGTGCACGCGCTCGGCCAGGGTGCTCTGCAGGTCCTGCAGGGGGTCCAGGCCCTGCACCTTGCTGTTGCGGCTGTAGATGAGCTGCCGGAAGGAGTCCTGCTCGAGCAGGGCCTTCATGTGCTTGAGGAAGAAGCCTTCACAGAACAGGGCCAGTTCAGGGGCGTTGTGGATCTGTTGGGGGCGGGGGAGTGTGAGAGCCACGGCCCTCGCACAGCCCCACCGGAAACGGCACACCTCCCCACCCCGCCCCCAAATCTCACCCAGGGGCCAAGGGCCTTCCCCTTATCTGGATTTCTTCCATAATTCTCTCCTCCAAATGGGACTATTCTGGGTTCAAATCCCAGCTGTGCCACCAGGAACATCACTGTCTTGGCCCCATCATTTTCTTTGCCTACTTCCCGCTGCTGCCATTACTGAATGGCAGGCACCCTTGTTGGCTTGAAGCTCCCTTACCAATGCCCGGGACGGGGAGCCCAGCGCAAGCCGGGCACCTGAGCAGTTCACCCAGGAGATGCTCAGTAACGATTTTAACTCAACTATCAAGTGGCCACTCTGGGCCAGGCACTGGGCACCAAGTCCTGGGGGCCAGGTCTCTGCAGTGTGCTCTTAGAGCTGACGTTCTACTTTGGGGGAGACAGAGAAGCCAGAGAACCAAGTAAGGTCACAGCAGACAGTGGTCAGTGCTGTGAGGAAAGTGGCAGGGGCCTCATGGGAGAGGCCAGTGGAGTCGGCAGGCCTGCGCTTTCCTGGGGGAGGGCATGGTTATTGCCAGAGCCGCGGGGGACGTGTGAGCTAAGAAAGCCATGTGGAAGATGTGGGAGGGGTCCTGGGGGCCGGCCAGTGTGAGATTTAGGCTGCGGAGGAAGCTTCGTGGGAGGGAGACTTTAAGTAGAGGAGTGACATGGTCTTAACGCTTGTCAAAGAGCCTGGAGACCTCACGGTGACAGCCAAGCAGGGGGAGGCCGGGTCAATGTCATGGTCCGGAGAGGTGACGGTGGCTCAGGACAGGGTGGGCACAGTGGACATGGAAGAAAGTAGACAGACTGCTGATGTGTTCACAGGGAGGGAGCCGGCCCAGATGGGGCAAATTAAGATATATGTAACTCCCAAGTTTTGAGCCCGAGCACCTGAGCAGAGGGCTGTGCCGAGAGGGGGTAAGATTAAGGAGGGGGTAAGATTAAGGAGGATAGGTTGGGGGAAAAAATCAAGTAAGAACCTAAGGAAGTGATGTGACTTGGAGAAGCTCAGCCCTTTGGCCCAGGCCCCCCAGGCTGTGAAGCTCCCGTCCCGAGCTGCAGGCTGCCCTGCTGAACAGTGGGGACCCCAAGCTACAGAGGGCATCACTAACCCCCCTCCACCCCTTGCACGGCCCCTCAGCCTGGCCCGGCACAGCCACGGGACAGCAAGCCCATGGGAGGCGGCGGACGGTGCGGCACTCACCTTGGCGTACTTGTAGGTGTTCACGGCACTCTCCACGCTGAGGGTCTGAGAGCACAGGATCTCACAGTGTCTCTGCAGGGCATCCAGCTGGAATAGGCTGGCAGCTGACAGCAACTGGGGGGGGGGGCGCGGAGAGGAGGGGGAACGTGGCCTTGGATGCGGGCAGCAGGCCCATGGCCCAGGCATCAGGGAACAGAAAGCTGCTCCGTGTCGTGGGCCCTGGTTTCTCCTAATCCTTGGGGCCCTGCCCGCCTCTGCAGGTCAAGTCTGAGGACTGATTTCTTTCTGTTCTAGGTCACCTGGGTACTTGCTGGGACACTTTGGAAGGCACAGGACGGGGGACAGACACTGGATGGGATGCCTGACCTCAGAAGGTTTTCAACCCTGAGCTGCGCTCCTTGTCTCCCAGACCTACTAGCCAGGCGCGTGACCCTCAGGGGGTCGGTTTTCTAAGCAGTGAGGTGGTGACGGGGAGGCCGGGCTGCCTTTGATCCTGCTGGGCCCATCACCCCTCCACCCTCCACCCCAAGGCCTGGCCCAGGAGGTAGATGGGCGAAGGGCCCTTCCTGTTACAGGAAGAGAAAGGACCAGCAGGGAATCAGGAGATCCTGGAAGAGGCCACCTCCCCTCTCGGCTCTCCAGATGCCCTGTCCCTGAGTGCCAGCAGCTGGGCATGGGGCACACGGGCTCCCACCCCTCTCCCCAGCTCCGGGACCTCACCTCCAGGATGTCGGAGGCTGGGATGTCCATGGCTTCTGTCCCTCCGTAGTACAGATACTGCATCATCATCTGCGGCGAGAAGAGACCCCGTGTGAACACCAGACCCACAGGTCCTGTGTCCTTATCTGCCTCCAGCAGAGTGCCGCTCTCCACCCTGGGCCTGGCTGAGCCCTCCGTCCTTCCGCAGGTGGACGCGTGCACATCCCCCAACTCCCTGAGGCTACTATTTGTGTCTGTGCAGTTTCCAGGAGTCAGCCCTGAGATTCTCCCTCCTGATCGACTGCGTGTAGGACAGGCCTCCTTCCATGGGGTGGCTCCACTCCGATCCTCAGGACAGCCCAGTGAGCCCAGAAAGGTACTATTCACAGATGGGGAAACTGAGGCCCAGGATGGGGGAAGGCAGCATGGCTCGAGTCACTTGGGTCTCCTGATTCCCACATCAGACCCCTAGGTGGCACGCTGCACATTTCTCTCACCTACATTCTAAATATGGGCCTGGGATGGGGGCGCTGCCCTCAGAAGCTGCTTCCAGTTTTCCTGTCTGTGCTGGGACTCCAATGTGGAGGTGAGAGCCAGACCCTGTCTCCCCGCTGGATTTGTTCCCTTGGATGGCAAGCACAGAGCTGGGGTCGGGATCTACTCCAGAGGTCACCTCGCCCCCCGGCCCAGACCTGCCTGGGGCTTCTGGGAACAGAGGGTCCAGGATATCAAATGAGGTGGCCCAGGAGTGGGGAATGACATTTAATTTTGTTGAGGTCTAAGTTACGAACTCTGCCATCACACTGGAGGCTGGGAAGTTCCCCGCTGGAAAAAGAAGCGGTTTGCACTGGTTGGCTGAAGAACAGCCCCAGCAAAGAGCTGGCAAGTGTGTAAGTAAACGGGGCTCTTGCCGGCCCCTGGGCTGGAAGAGGCACCAGAGGGTCTAGGGAAGGAGCCCAGCTCCGGGGAACGGGAGTGCGGAGATGGGCCTGGCCAGTCTGTCCAGGCCCAAGGGCGGTGCCCGAGACCGCCATCCCTCCCCTCCCCCCAGAGAGGCCTTCTGCAGCCCCTGCTGGAGCACGCGGTGTGCTCCATGTGTCTGTCACTCCAGGAGGCGTGTGCCTCGGCGGCCCCCCCCCCCGTCCCCCAGGGCCTGGGCTCCGAGCTGTTCAGGACCGCACTGCAGGACAGCCCTGGATGAGCTGGGGCAAAAGCCCCTGGCCCAGGGCTGGGAGTGGAGTGGGCGGGTGGGCAGGAGCTCCCAGGATTGGAGGCTAAGAGATGGCCTCAGGGAAGCCCCTCAGCAAGAGGGGATGCAGAGGTGGGGGCAGCAACCTGCAGCTCCCCTTCCCAGCCTCTGCCTTTCAGGAGCTGGTTTGGACAAGGCGCAGCCAGCTGTGGCCCGTGGAGCTCCCTGAGGTCACTTGAATGCATATTGGTCCATGGAAGTCAGACCAGAACTGCTCCCTTGCACTTGCTGAGGGAGCTGGGTGGCCGGCAGGCCGGGCAGATGGGCTTTGCCCAGCCCGGCAGCCCCCAGGCAGGATGGGGGTCATGTGGCTCCCAGCAGGCTGCCCGTGGCTCTGGGAAAGGCCCAGGGAAGGTTCAGCTGCAGAGGGGCCGCACGGTTGGCTTCTGGCCTGAACGGGAACCCAGGAACCCGAGCGCAGGAAGGCCACGGACACCGCACGGGTAGGACTGGGGTCAAGCCAGACAGGCAAGCGTCTAGACCCGCTACAGCCACTGGTCACGTGTAGCTTGAAAGCATGGGAGATAAGGCTGGTCTGAGTGGAGATGTGCTGTGTCAGATACACACCGGACTGGAAGAACTTAGTATGAAAAAGAACGTAAAATATGCCATTAATTTTTATATTGACTGCATGTGATGTTTGGGCTATAAAGGGTTAAAGAATATACTATTAAAATTAATTTCACCCATTTCTTTTTGCTTTTTTACGTGGCTACTACGAAGTGTTAAATTATATAGGTGGCTTGCGTTATCTTTCTCTTGGATGGCACAGCTCAGATCTCCTCAGGCCGGTTTCCTCCTCTGGAAAACGGAATGACCGGCTTCCTTCCCTCCCCCTCACCTGTCTCTGTCTGTCTGTCTGTCTCTCCCAGTGCAGTGAAAGCCACGGAGATACTCAGGGGCTGCTCTAAAACATCCGGGCTTTGTTAGGAAGCTCGGCCTGGGATTGAAGGCTTTAGACTGAGCCCTCCGAGGAGCCCGGAGAGCGGGAGTCAATGTGTGCAGGCCCCCCGGAAACAGCGCTCTCCCCCGATGGCAGAGTTCTACAGCCACAGAGCCCACCCTGCCCAGGCCCCTGGGTGCCGGGGCGTGAAACCTGCTGTCCCCGCAGCCCTGACAAGTGACACGGCCGCTAAGTGCCCTGGCACAGGCATCCTCCGGTGAGCGAGGGCAGCCCCACGGCCGTGGTCACCCGGGTGCCCACACGGACCCTCACCCCCACCCTCCTGTGTCTGACCGTGACCCCACCTCATGTTCCAGCTCACCCAGACGGGGGGCTTCTTAGCCAAACAAGGTTCTAGAGCTGCCCCCTTGCCCGTGAGTTTGGATCGAGGGCTGGAAACAGGGGAAGCGGAGACACCCCACTCTGCTGCTGGTGCCAGTCCCCGGGGCCGGTCCACTCTCCCCTCATGCACCTCCCCCATCCCACTGCTGCCACCCACTCACCCTCATCACGCGACTAGACTTCTCTACAGCCTCCCACCTGGCCCCTTGGCTGGAGCTGCGGCCCCTCCTGAGTGAGCTCTGTAAATGCGAACTTGACCGTGCCACACAGCCTTGGATTGATTCCCGGCTCTTCACTTCCCAGCTGTGTGACCTCAGGCAAGTCACTCACTTCTCTGTGCCTCTGACGGAATAACCCACCCACCCCTCCTAGGACCGCGCTGTGCTCCGACGCGTAACTCATGAGCAGGGACACAGCGCTTGGAGCCACGCCTGGCTAAGTGTTAGCGGTGATGACCTTCCAGGAAGCTTCCTCGGTAGGTTAAAGGTCAAACCCTTCATGCGATGGCTCCTCGGGCAGCGTTTTCTGAATCTCTAACCAGATCGGACCAGAGGGCAGTTCGGGAGCATGTGTGGTCTCTGCTGCTGGAGTTTGGCGTGCACCGTCCCCCTGCCTGGAGCCCCCGTGGCCGGCCAGCTGCCCCGGTCCCTGACAGCCGCCGCGCTGTGGGTTAGGTGCCCCCGACCTGTGCCCCCGGCGCTGCCCCCACACCTCTCATCCTCTCGGAGTCCCGTCTCCTGGGGGGCAGGGCCCTGGCCTGTTTATTGCTGTCCCCACACTGTCCAGAGATGACGAAATGCTAAATAGTAAGTGGGTGAAGAGAGTGTGAGGGGGAACTAGGCCATTTTAGATGGGGGCTCCCTGTGCTTCCGTGAGACTGATCTGTCCCATGAGGCCACAGAGCTGTCCTGTGCAGGGCCAGGCCCTGGAACCCATACCAGCTGCCTCCTGGCCTCAGCCCCTGGGGGTCGTCCCTGCAGCCTGGGGCCCACCACACAGCCTGGAGACCGGGAGTCGCCACTTCCCAGGAAGGAGCTCTCAGCCGGAGATCCCAGCCAGGCTCCTCCCTCCAGACTCTCTGGCCACGACTGGCGGCCAGCCTGTGGACTTTGCATCATGCAACCTCTGATGTTCCCCAAAGCCGAGGGACCGAAAGACCCGACCCTTGGTCTTCCACAACCAGGATGGGCTCAGCTGGCTTCTTCTGCTGGGCCTGCCGGGCTGGGGTCCGATGCTCAGGAGGACTGGTGCAGCCCACACGACGCTCCTCAGAGTGCGTGCACGCCAGCCGCCGGGGGGCTTGTTGGCACGCAGGAGGGCAGGGGGCTGACGCGCAGGTGTGTGCTGTGGGGAGCCCACCCTGAGGAACGAGGGCTCCTACAGGCACGTGTGGCGGGTGCTGGGCCTCACAGGTCTGCCGTCCGTCTGCCCAGGCCCCTTGCCCAGTGGTCAGAGCTCAGGACGCGTGAGCGAGGCTCTGAAAACTGTCAGCCTGCATTGGAAGGGCTACCGTGGCCTGGGACAGACGCGGCTGCTCCTACCGGACCACAGGTTCAGTGAACGCAGAAGGCAGTGGGCACAGAGTGCAAGATTATGGCCAACTCCCAGCTGCCTCCCAGCCCAGACAAAGCCGTGGGGCCCTGGGGGAGGCCGCCCCCCACCCCAAGAAGCACGCAGCACGGAGGCCCACCCACCTGGAAAATGTGGTACTTCATGTCGCTGATCTCAATAGTTTTGCCACCGTCGCCATCTTGTTCTGATTTATTGGTCATCAGCGTCTTGAACCTGGAGCAAAGGGGGTGAAACAAGGCGGGTCTTGCACATGACTTTGATTTCATCCCCAGCAGCAATGGCGCCATCCATCACCCGACTGGTCACCGGGGGATGGGGCATTTTTAAAATTACTGCAGTGCTCCCAAAATAACTCTCGGCAAATGGCAGCTTACATCATCCTGGGCTGACAGCCGGGCTGGGCCCTGATCTGTCCCCACCGCCCCCCGTGAGTGACTGTGATGCCTGTGGCCTGGAAGGTGACTCTGCATTCCAGAACATTTTCTAATAATCGGAAGCAATACCTCGACCGGGAAGAACAGCGCCGCAGAGCGCCTCTTGAACTCTGGGTCCCCCCCTACTGTCCCGTCCCTCTGTCCACTCTGCCCCGCGCCCCCTGTGGGGTGGCGGGGGCTCCACGGCCGTGGGACCCATCTCTGCGGGGCAGAGACTCCTCTCTGGAACGTGAAGCTGCCCCCACCATCCAGGGCTGGGCTTGTTCCCCGAGGTGGCCTACCTGTTAGAAGCTGTCACCAGCAGGACCTTGTGCGCATAAAAGAGCTTTCCTTCCACCAGGAAAGTCACGTCGGACATCTCCTTGTTGTTCAGAAAGTGAGGATCTGTGCCCAAAGGGAGAGAAGGGAAGTGACCGAGGGCCCCCCGGGTGCCAGGTATGCATTCTGAGAGGCTGGGGGGGGGGTACACGGGAGAACAGAGACACTGAGGCGCCGGGAACGGGGAACAGCAGACCAAGGTGCGTGGAGAGGAACAGGAGAGACGGGACGGAGCTCTGGGAAGGACGAGGGGCGGCTGGCCGCGGGCGTGGGGGGCAGGCCTCACCCAGCCTGGCGGGCAGCGTCTTCCGGATCTCGGGAATGCTGGGCACCGGGCTGCTGCCGTAGCAGTGCATGAAGATGGTGGCCAGCTGCTGCGTGACGGCGTCGTTCTGCGGGGCAGAGGAGAGGGAGGGCCCGTGAGGCCGCCTGCCGTGGCTGCAGACACGGCAGGCTCGCTCCCCAAGTCCAGAGCCGGCTCAGAGCAGCCGCCGTCTTTCGGTTCCTCCTGGATCTGGCCTGGCGAGAGATGCCCGTGCCTCCATCACGGAGTCCCCAAGTTGCTTTTCTGGCCGGGTTCCCGCCCCGACAGATCCACGGCCTCCGGCCTCTGCAGCCAGGCCATGGCAGTCCGGCCATGGGGTGTGCGGGAGGGGGCCTGCGTGTGTGTGTGCGTGTGTGCACACAAGGTCTGGGCCAGCGCCTCGGAAGCCAACATGCTCGGCGCGCAGGGTGGGGACCCGCCTGACGTCACTCACCTTGCTGGTCTTGAGGATGTCGAACATGAGCTGCAGGCCCTCGGTCACCAGCTCCTCGTTGTACTCCTCCTCCTTGATGGAGCCGAAGTCCCGCAGGAGGCTCTGCACCACCGAGTAGCGCGACTGGGAGAAGGAGATCCTTAGAGACTCGATCCACACGTGCAGCTTCCAGGGGACGCCTGGGGGAAGGGCGGGCGGTCGTCACCTCCACCGGGCACAGCCTGCACACACCCCCGAACCCACTCCGCAGCGACCCCCTCTCCGGGCGGGCTCCTGCCCCCTTCCCTCATGCCGAGGGACTCTGAAGCCAGGGAAGGAGAGCTTCCATGGACCCCGACAGGCCCTGCTGAGAGGTCAGAGGGGAGTTCGGGTGCCCCCATCAGATGGGGCAGAGGAACGACCCCGGCCCAAGGGCAGGGCACCCAGACGGCTCAGCCTGGGGCCACACCAGCCCCCGTTTGTGGGGCCCCGGAACGACTTCCTGGGAAGACCCATCAATTACGAGGGCTGGCCAGGTGCCCTTGGAGGCCTGGGAAACATGCCGGGCATCTGGGCCCATGCCTGTCCGGCACTCGGGGCACTGGCATCCAGTGGCACATAATTACTGTGTACCAGCTCCCTGGAGCGTGGCAGTGGGGCCATAAACTAACTTAAAACTACTCTGTGGAGGTCATGACAAAAGCTAGTAATTTTCTTGGTAATTAGAGAGCAAGCTGCTCCCCCCTCAAGCCTCACTATGGAGTAAAAAGAGGACGATGGCATTCCCCAGGGACACAGTGACGTAGGTGGCATTAGCATCCCCGGTGTTCTGACCATAGCTGAGAACGATATACCCATTTTCCAGTGAGGAACACAGCCTGACCGGCTGCAAGTGTGGCGGCCACTAGGACGTTCCACACTGCCATTGTGCACGCAGAGCTCACGGAGAGCTGGCCCCAGGCCCTGGGCCTCATGTGACATCACGGTCTTACGTGAGGATTGGCAGCGCCAGTGACGGCGGAACAGCCGGGATCTGGCCCAGGTCTGCCTGTCTGGGCGGCCTCCCCGCAGGAAGGAGCGTCCACAGACTCGCAGACCCGAGGAGCGAACGAGTGTGGCCGAGTGACAGCTTGAGAGCCTCTAGTTGACCAGAAATGTTGACCATAGTGATGCAGATGTTCGCAGGGCCGCACGTGGCAGGCCGCGGCCAGGCCGGGGGCCGTGAGGCTCCGACCAGGGAGGAGGAAGGGCCCAAGGCTGGAGGGCTGGGGCGATGCCCCCCGACGCATCCCCGCGGAGGACCGTCTGAGGCTCAGGACCTCTGCCGTCCTGGCCATCGGCCGTCAGGCCTGCGGAGACGGAGTCTGCCCCGTGCCCGGCTGCCCCTGCGGGCCCTGGCCCTCTTCCAGTATGCTCTTAAAGAGCAGCAGAGTGTGTGTGTGTCACGCGCGTACGTGTGTGCGCATGTGCACGCCCGCGGGGCCTCACCCAGTGCCCGCAGCTCCATGGTGATGTCCACGTAGCCGTGCTCAGCACTGTAGTACATGGCCTCCTGCAGGGCCTTCGTGCGGGTCCGGCTCAGGCGCATGGGCCCCTCGCTGCTGCTGCCCTGGCTGGAGGCGTCGCTCTCCTCCACGCCCTCGGCCAGGATCTCCTCCAGGGACAGCACGTCCGCTTTGGCCTGCTGGGGCTGCGTCAGGAGCTTCCTCAGGACGTTCCTGCGGGCCACGGGATGGAGGACGGGCATGCCTGAGGCCCTCACCGTGGATGGTGCCCGCCTGTGGTGCCCTCCTGAGCCCCGTGGCCTAGACGGGCTGCTGTGGGGCACCTGCGGGCACTAGGGGCTCACGGTCTTCCCTCCCATGCAGGCTGGGCCAGAGCTCCCAGCACCCTCCATCTGTAGCCATCTGAGAGAGGCAGGGGAGGGTACGGGTGGACTGGCCCTGGGGACACCCCCCCCCCGCCACCATCCTGGTACTACTAAGTCATGGGCCTTGGCGCCAAACAGGCCCTGCCATCCTGGCTGTGTGGGCTCAGAGAGGTTGCTCTGCCTCTCTGTGCCCTGACTGCTCTGGCATCTGCAGAGCGGGGTACCCGTGTCACCCTCATCCCGGGTCAACGGGAGGCCGACGTGGCGGCGTCGGGTGTAGAGCCTGTTGCGCAGCAGAACCCCAAGATGGCAGCCACCTGCACGTGTGGCGAGGGTCTGAAACCCAGGACATGCTCACATGCCTTTGAGTCCCAGCCTGCCGTTAACAAGGATGCGCTGAAGTCAAAATGCCGGTTCTGCGGACTTCCCATGTGTTGAATGGTGGACTTGACAGAGCACGTTCCTGTCTACCACTGCGTTAACCCTGTGAGAGCCCGTGCGCCCCGCCGCTCATGGCCGATGACTGCGTCATGCTCAAGGTCGCACAGGCAGGAGTGCGGACTCAGGCCCAGGACTGCTGGTTCCATACCCTGGGGCTCATTCTGTCATATCCCGTGGCCTGGGATGGCCGCAGTGGGGGGCAGGTCCACAGGTCACCTGGGGGCTGAGCCTCCTCCCAGCAGCCCTGCCCAGCCCGCTCCCAGCTCTGATGGAGGTCATGTTGCGCTGGGCAGAGACGCCTTCGAGAGACCCGGGGTCATCCGACTGTCGCTTTGCTAGCTCACTGAGCTTACAGAGCACCTCGTTTGTGCCGTGCGCTGGCATGGGAAGATGAGCCGGCCACCACCCCGTCCCCTAAATCCCGTGTTCCAGAGAGAAAATGGGAAGCAGGTGCATGGACAGAGTGTGTCCGCACAGGGTGAAGAGGCTGCAAGGGGAAAACACGGGGCGCTGGCTGGGTGAAAAGGCCCTAGTGGCACTGATGTGCAGTACGGTCCTGGGGGGCAGAGGGGAGGGTGATTCTGGTGGCAGAAGCTGTAGAGGAAAGCATTCTAGGGAGGGGGCCACAGCGGGGCACCCTCTGCTTTCCAAGAATGGCGCTGGAGAACAGGAAGTAGCTGTCCCACCCGCCCTTCCCTTCTGGCCCCTTTTCTGGCTTCTAATAACTGCCTCTCTTGTCTCACTCTCTGTCTCATTCAGCTGTCTCACAGCTGCTAGATGGCTCTGGTCGCAGCCTGCTACCCGCCCCGTCACAGCCCTGGGCAGGCCTGGCCCCCACAAAGCAAGGTCCACCATCTGCTCCTGGAGTGGGATGTGATTTCCCACACAGCCGCCAGGAGGCTCTTCGGGGCGAGCCGTACCCTGTGCGAAGCCCCCGGAGCCCTGGAGAAGGGCCACTAAGGGTGGGAAGGGATGTGGCCCCAGGGTGGGCCGGCGCGCAGGGGAGAGTCTACAGGAAGTGGGAAGGCCTGCCCCAGGCGTTGGGAGACCCAGGCTGCAGTCCCAGCTGCACCAGGAACCGGCCGGGTGGGCCTCTTGTGCAAGGGGGGCCGTCTCCGCCACCCAGAGTCTCTGAGCCTCCAACATCTGAGGCCTCTCTGCTGGTTGAAGACCTGTATCTTCTTTCTGGATGGCTTCCACACAGAACCCCCATCTGGAAAGATCTCTAGTTCTCCTGCTCCCCATGGGGGACTCGGACTCCTGAAAGCCTGTTTCATGCTCCCACTTCACACGGGGCAGGAACCCCAGGTGCGTACCTGTGGCCATGGGCGGCTGAGTGGCTGAAGCAGTTCATATCCTCATGGAGGGAGGAGGCCATGCCATTGGCTTCGAGCATGCTGAGCAGGGGGTCAGCGCCTCGGCTCAGCAACAAGCTGACCAGCTCATAGTTCCCTGGAACACAAGGCAGACGGAGGGAAGATGCTCCCACCACCCACATCATCGTGTGCCTCTACGGGCCACCGCCTGGCTGCCGAGCTCCACAGAAACGCTGATGAATGGGGCCAGGGGAGCCCCCAGAGCCCAAAAGGAGGGGTCTCCAGGCTCACCTCAGGGACCTGGGCATGTGGCCACAAGTCTGGCTGCAGGCCCTGCCAGGCTGAGTGATGCCGCAGGGAGGGCCAGGCAGAGCCTTGGGGCAGCAGGGGGCCCTTGTGGGCAGGGCAGCTGTCTGTATACGTACCAGCCGCAGAGGCCAGCTGCAGGGGGGTCTCCGTGTAGCTGTCCTCACCGCCACTCACCGCTGAGCCCTCCACGTGGGCCCCGGCGTCCAGCAGCAGCTGCAGGGCACAGGGCAGGACATGGAGCAGGACATGTCAGTGTGGCAGGGAGAGTCTGGGAGGTGTGCAGGGGAGGCTTTGGGAGAAGGGCCTCTGGTTCCCTCCAGGCATGTGACCAAGACCCAGCTTACCTGGGCAGCTGAGGAACCTGAACTCTGGAACTTGAAGTTACCCTCAGGCCTTTAAGTTTCTAGAATCTTCACCTCTACTCTTGTGGCTCGGGACCAAGGCCCTGAACTGTGGGGATCTCTGAGCTGTTTTTCTCTTTCAAACAAATGCTTTCCTATGAATCGATTGCATCGCCCCCGATCTACCAGGGGAAACTGAGGCTCTGGGGGGCAGCAGAGGTAGTGGGAAAGGCACAGGTATTAGAGTCAGAAAGAGCTGAGTGTCAGTGCTGGCCACCAACCAGCGAGTGACCTGGGGCGGGGCATGAACCTCAACTCCTGAAGCCCCAGGCTTCCTCATCTCAAAAATGGCCAGAGGCCTGCCTTGCTGCCATGCTGGGCATGAAATGAAATGGTGCTCAACCCACCACAGAGATTTAATAACCAGTGGCTTCAAGTGGTCTCCCTGGAGAGGTCTGGCAGGCAAGCTACCCAAGGCTGGGAGGCATAGGGCCAGGGCAAGACCTCGCTGTCCGGGACGCCTCTCTCCATTCTGGCAAGGGCAAGATGGCGCAGGGCTAACAGATGCCAAGCAGTTCCAGCTGAGCCGGGCCTGGCTTTGCCTTGGGGCAGGGGTGGTGTCTGTGCTGCTCCAACAGGTGACTCTGGGCTGCACCTCACCTTCCCTGACCAGTGCTCTGGAGAGAGCACTTCGATCCTTCCCGGGTTTCTGGAACACCAAACCCAGGGGAAGCCCCGCCAGCCCCACACCTGGAGACCAGGCATGAGGGGGCCAGGCTGACCTCCAAGCCTGCACCCCAGTGTGTGGGAAGTGGGGAACGGCTGTCGGCTGGAGGCTCTCGTCAGTCAGAAACCAGCTGTGGCACTGCCCGAGCCGGTGCGCCAAGGTGGGGGCGGAGGCCTGCCCAATGGGGCGAAACTGGGCGCCGGTCCAGGCAGGTCCAGAGCACGGCCCGGCCGGCCGGTCTGGGCTAGGCCGGAACTCTGCTCGCAGCTCAGGAGGGCAGCAAGCGGCAAGCAGGCGGGGGACGGCAGCCGGCCTGGTGCAGACCATCTGCTGAGTCACTACGACAGGCCAGGGCTGTGCTGACCATGACGAACAGACTGGACACGGCCCCTGCCCTCAGAGGACTTGCCACCTAGCAGACAGTCTGCGAGGGTGACACATGAACTCCCAGGAAGGAGTGTGCAACCCCGTATTCCCCAGTGGCCTGAGGAACAAAGGAGTCTGGGAGTCGAGTGGCAGGGTGGCTGGTGCCCTACCTGGGGTGGGCCACTGCTTGGCTCTGCTTCTGGGCCTCAACCCCACCCTCACACCAGTCACAGCTACCTGGGCCACTGTGGGCACCACCCGGCGTGACCTGGCTGGAGAGGTGACCTGTGCCGCTCTGAGTCCTCTCTCAGGACCCGGGACACGCAAAGACTAAGCCTCTTAACGGGGATGGGCAGAACCAGGACGCCCTGATACAGGGCCGGCTCTGTGGGACCATTCACGGGGGAGCAGAAAGGGCTATGGTTGGGCAGGAGGGTCGGAGGAGAGGCAGCGGAGCACACGTGCCGATTCCCGCAGGCCCGGAGACTCCCGGACAGCTACAGAGATGCCCCCAGGCCCGGGACTGCTTGGACCTGGGCTCGTTCCCCAAGATTCCACATGGGTCCTTATGCTAAAGCCCTCTCCTTGAGGCAAGCCGGGGGGGCGGGTCTGTCCTGCTGACGCGGCCCGAAGCAGCTCCTCTGCTCTCTCTGATTCCGGGCAGGCAGGGCTACATCCGGAAGTGATGGGCTCGCCGCACACGTGGCAGGAGCTCACCTGCACCACAGAGATGTGTCCGTGCAGCACAGCGAACGTCAGCGAGGTCCAGTGCCGGCTGTCGGGGTGGACGGAGGGGTGCTTGGGAGAGTTGCTTGGAACCTGGAAAATGCCACAAAGGATCCGTTTTTTTTTTGGGTGAGTGCCATTCCTGGGCAGGTGATGCGGGCACCAGAGCGAGGGGGGCATCCTGCAGGGATGGCGACTAGGAGCCTATCTGAGTGCTTTCTGTTCAACTGGTCACGTCTGCATGGCGCACCCCGTAGACAAGGCTCAGCAGGATGGTCGGTTAGTGCTGCCTGCCCTGGGTACAGACACGGCAGGGACGAGGCTGTCCCGTAACAGAACCGTACCCACGCTCTCCGCTCAGCTCCCTGCTCTCGGACAGGAAGCCCACGCATCAGGACAAGCACTCCTGGCTCACTGTTATCTCTGTGCATCCCTATTCCCATCCCTCCAAATACGGCACCGGCACGGCTGCTGGAGACCGTGGGGTGCTCCCTTGCTGGGCCAGGCGCCCCGCCACGGCTGCTCACCTGGATGTCCAAGTTCGCTCCCGCATCAATCAGCATCTGGACCATCGCCTCGTCCCCGGCCGCACAGGCGTACATCAGTGGCGTCAGACCCTGTGTGAAGCAAAGGTCGACGCTAAACCATCTGGCAATGGACGCAGTGCCACGTATTCCACAGGCGTCTGTGCCAGAAACCATAGTCCGGGCTCGGGCTTGACTCAGCTGCTCATCCGGAGCAGCCCTGCGTCGTGGCTCACCCTCCTGCCCCTTCCGGGCGCACTGGACACAGAGCCCGTGAGGCCTGAGTAGGGGCCATTTCCACAAGCCTGCGGGACACCAGAGGGGTGAGGAGCACGGGTCCCAAGGCCCCCTCTGCCACGGGGAGCTGTAAACCGTGTCCAGGTCACTCGTCTTCTTCACAACAAGCCTATGAGCTAGATCCTGTTGTTGGTCTCATTTTAAAGAAGAAACTGAGGCACAAACAGAGACGAGTGACCGTGTGTCAGGTCCTTAGCGCAGAGGAAGCCAATGTCAAGAGCTAAGGAATCACAAGAACGCAGCGAGCCCATCACTGCCCTGGTGTTATACCGCCGGCCATACCCTAACCCACCCCAGGCCCTGGGCCCCTAAATCCCTGCGGGAGGTGATTTACATGCAACATCTCATCGAATCACCATAACATCCCTATTAAGGAGGCTCTATTATTATCCCCATTTTACAGACAAGGAACCGAGAGACCCAAGGCCAGGTCACACGAGGAGGAGGAAGAACTCGCACTGGACCCCGGATCCACCTGAGCCTTGAAGCCCCCCATCAGAGGCAGCTCACAGAGCACGGACAGGGGTCTGACTCGGATCTCTTGTGCTACTGAGCAAGTCAGAGCTTTCCCGAAAGCGGAGGGCCAGTCCCTCCCCAAGTTTGGGTGGACGGCTCGCCAGGCTGCCTCCTGGCTGGGAATCTTTCTCTGGGGCCAGTAATAGCAAAGGCAGCAGTGGAAAGTGTTATCCCACAGCTGGATCCTGGCGAGCGTGTGTCTGGAGCCCTGCGATGTTATTTATTAGGTTATTTGTGTGTAGACAAGATCTCCTTACCTCATAAATCCCTGCCTAGTGCCCAGAGATAAAGAAATGGCCTGACATTAATCATGGGCGAGAGAGCTGTTTAGCCACAGATCATCCCATAAATACCAAGGCCAAGGGCACAAACAGGACCGAGCATTTAGAGAAGAGCTGAGTGCCGCCGAGGGTGGCTCTGGTTTGGTTTCAGCCCCCTCCACGCTTGCTTGACTTTGTTCTCTACACGTCTGTACACGGTCCAGTGTTTACATCGGCTCGGAGTCTTTTTTGTGTCAGCCCCCCCGCCCCCCACTCCAGGTCCATAGGGAAGGAAAAGCATGAAGGGCTGATGAACAGAGCTCACGGCGAATCGTCGCTGTCATCACATGGACAGCGAAACCCAGAAGAACGCTTACTGAGCCTTTATTATGTGCCAGATGCAGAAGCGTCCCCGAACCCTACGGGGCAGGGACTGCTGTCCTCCTTTGATGGAAGCGACGAAGGTGACCCTCAGGGAGGTGGGGCAGCTTGTCCAAGACACCATGGCTGTGACTGGGTGGATGGCTCGGACCTCACCCTGGCACCCTGAGCGGGGGGAGGATGCCCCAGGATGAAAGCCCCCACAAGGCCCAGGGACTGGCCCTGACAGAAGCACCCCAGGGAGGTCCGGCACCCAGCCTGTGTCCTCCCTGCCGGCCCAGCCGACACCCTGACTGTCCCAGTTCCGTGCTCCTGCTCCAGGTCATCTCCTCTCCCTGGAGTGCCTGCCCCACCGCTCTCTGCTTCAGCCCCTCTCTCCCCGTCCCGGAGGCCCCATTCCCCAGCCGTTCTGCTCGACCCGTCACCTGTCCAGGTCCACCCTGGCCTCGTGGTTGACCTGGCACATCAGCACGCCCCGTCCCGTGCTGGCATCTCATGGGACAGCATTCCACCCAAGCCCTCTGCCGTCACGGAGCCTTCCCCCCGCGTCTGTGTGGCCTTCCAAGCCACAGAGCCATCACCTACATGGCGAGGATGCACAGAGTGGTGTCAGACAAACCAACTGGACAGCCCACAGTGGTGAAGAGCCTGGAGTCAGACTGCTTCTAACTCCGGCTCTGCTCTGTACTAGCTGTGTGACCTCAGGTAAACCAACTTCGCTGTACCTCAGTTTGCCTCATCTATAAAATGGGGATAATAATAGCATGACATCCTAGGGCGACTGTCAAGACTGAATGAGTTCATCTGGGCAAAGCGCTCTGAACAGTGCCTGGAACATATCAATGCTCCACAAATGTTAGCTCTTCACAGCAAAAACAATAAACAAAGCAAACAAAAGCCCTTAAATTCTATCTAAAATTGTAAATCACTTCCAATGCTTCCTTTTCCGGCTTCATTTTACTCTCTAGCACTTTTCACTGACACACTCTGTGTTTTACGTTTCTATTTCTTGGTGCGTGTTTCCCCAGCTAGAACATTAACTCCATGAAGACAGCAGGTTCTGTGGGCCTGGTATGGAGTAGGCCCACGAGGCGCCCAGGGCCCACGCCCCAGTGACTAGTACTCACAGCTGGAAATCCAGCTGGGACTCCTCCAGACTTCTTCCCAGCCCTGCACCATTGGGGACAGTCTCTGGCCTCCCAGCCAGCGGAAGCAGAATCTCTGTTACAAAAGTATCCCCAGCGGTGCTAGGAAAGTCTTCCAGCTGATGCCCCACCAGCAACGGGAGGCTGCCCACTCCTCAGAAGCACCGAGCAGAGCGGCTCTCGGTTTGGAACAGAAGGACTGTGCCACCCTCTCTCGCCACGGCGAGTCCCCGCCTCTGTCCCCCGCGCCTGGCTAGCGGAGCTCTCCGCACGCACCTGGTCGTCCATAGTGTTCACCCCGTCTGGGCCCAGGGCATCGATGGCCTGGTTGATGAGGTCCGTCCTGCCACAGTTGAGCATGCGGAAGCCCAGGTCCTGGTTGAATTTTTCGGTGGCCGCTCGGGCATCCAGCCTCCTGAAGGAGCTGAAACAGCACTCGGGTCTGCATAGATGAGACCCGGAGGTGTGTGAGCAGGACTGTGTGTGAGCGCCTCTCAAGGAGGTGAGGCTGACGAGGGGCAGGGTGACAGGGTGGAGGGGAAGGACGGGGAATTTCGGTTCCATCGGCAGCAACTGGCCTTGTCATGCTCAGTGACGTGAGCACAGACGTCTGCTCTTCTACAAACACGTTAAAGAAGAGCTCGGAGCTGTCCACTGTCAGGAAATGACGTCCCCTCAGGAACAACCCACCAGGGACTCTGCCTGAGCAGGATGCAGCTCCAGCCCGGACGTGGGCCACGGTGCTCGCCCATGTGCTTTCTGCAGGGCGAAGACTGCCCTCGGACTAGAGGACGGCCACTGTGGCCCAGTTCCAGTTCTTGGCTTACATCCTCTCTCCTCAAGGGCTTCCCGAGGAGGCCCAGAATTACCAAACAGATGGTGGAGAACGGCCCAGAATCCCACTGCCATTCAGCCCTCCCACCAACGAGAGTCAGATTAAAAACTACATCTATGAGACGGCACACCACAGGCTTCCCACAGGGGGCTTCAGCCTGGAGCCAAAGTGTGGAAAGTTCATGTCCCAGAATGACATTTGGGAACTTGCCATGGAGACAGAGGAGGATATAACTGGGGTTGGGGCAAAGGGTCAAAAAAAAAAGGCAAGTCTCTCATACGACAAGGATGGCCATGGAGAACATTCTCCAGACGGACTTCAGGAGACCAGTCCAATATAAGATGGTCATGCTGGGAAGAAAGTTAAGAGCCCAGGCTTGGGGTCATGTAGACCTGGGTTCAAATTCAGGCGCTTGGCTAGCTGAGTATCTGTGGACAAATTAGTATTCCTCCCTGATGCTCAGTTTCCCCATTTGTAACATGGGCATTATAGCCCCTCTTTCTCTAAAGTTGTCATGAGGACCAAGATGACGCATGTACAGAGGAAGGGCTCAGCCCAGCGTCTACACTAAGGAATAGTTGAGAAAAAATAGTGGCAAGTATAGGAATAGAGGAGAGGAAGGACCCGCTTTTGCTGATTACCCCCCCCCAAATATCCCACAGAGCCAGCCTGTGAGGGCTCTCCTGCCCAGATCCAAATGCGTGTCTGCTCTGTGACCAGCGGAGAGCAGCCAGGGTCTGGAATGATCCGTCTAACGGGCACGGCGCCCACAGAGCACGCCCTGGGAGGGGGCCCCCCCACAACGTCCCGGAGAGGGAGGCATGCCGCGAGCTCACGCCTCGCTGCTTCCGTACTTGAGCTGGCGGGGCTCACAGTCCAGGCCAGGCAGCAGCAGCCGGGCGGCCTGCCGGATGTCGCCGCTGTCCACGGTGAGGCTGCGGCGGTGCTCTGCGTAGGTGATGGCCACGCGCATCCACTCCATCAGTGGCGGCAGCAGCATGAAGGGCCTGGGAGGCAGCAGACAGAGAGGCGGTCAGGCCGCTGGCGCGCGCCCGCCAGCACGCACACCCCGAGACCCGCTACAGAGGCGGTGAGGTGTGGAGGGGCGGGCTCCTCGTCCTCACAGAGACCCCAATTTGTCCCATTCCACAGACACGGTCAGGAGTCAGGAGGAAGTCCCATCCTGGGCCACGGGCAGAACCCGAGGGCCTCAGGTGACCAGTGAAAGGAAGGGTTTGCCAGTGTGTCAAGGGGGGGGGCCCTGAATTCGGACGGGGTCTCCTGGTCTCTCTCTGCAGAAGGGGAGACTGCCTCCTGGGTGGTGGGGGGGCGTGCGGGGGCAAGAGTCCCACAGACCCAGGCTCCCACCCCGGCTCTGCCCGAGCAGCTGTGTTCCATCACCACAGACCAGCGTGGCCCGGGCCTGCTCCTGCCACCTGTGAGACGGGCTGCCGTGGAGCTGTGTGAGATGATGTACGGCACACAGCTCACGGTCGCCCCTTCCTCACCCTGCACCTGGGCAGAGGTGGGCCTTACATCACTTCCTGTGGCAGGCTGGAGCCGCCTCAGCGTGGTGCTCCCCGTCCTACGGGGACAATGGTCTCGGGGCCTAACACTAAAAACCCAGGGCCACAGTGACATGGGGCACTAGGTGGAAGCAGGGAGACACTTATGTTGGGCAAGGCCTTTGAGTTGCCAACTCCAGGGGGCACCACTCACGAGGTAGTCCATGTGTCACCAGGGGGCGCCATTCACGCGGAATGCGACTAGTGCCCCCTGGCATTGAGCAATACGGCCAGCACAGTGGCTCAGGGGCCTGCCCTCTCCCCGCCCCAGGCCCTCCCAGCCCCATCCCGCCCGATCTGGGTTACTGCTGGGGAGGCGGGGTCCGCTCACTACTGAGAGAGGCTTTCCTCCTGCCCTCGATCAGTTCTGGCAAGTCTCCCATGGTGAAGACCATCTTGGGAGACCTCCTCACAGTCCAACCCATCTCAGTGCTTTGGGCCGCCCTGACGTCCAGTCTTTGGCTGTATGACTCAATAGACAACCAGCCTGCTCTGCCCAGAGCTTTCCTTGCCTGGTCACAAGGATGAGGCAGCCCTGGCACCCTGCCCCTTGTGGCTGTTCTCTCTAAGGACAGCTCAAGTCCGCCTCCCATTCCTGTGTGTGCTCCCTGCCCTCCTGATGCTTGCCGCTCCTCTGCACCCCACTCCCTCTGACGCCCTGGACTCCTTGAGCATTAGGCCTCTGCTGTCACCGCCATCTTGCCCCATACGTGCAGAGAGGTACTGTGACCAGGAAAAGGACCTCTGCTCTCTCTCCTCAGCCACTAAGTCAGTCAACTGGAATCAATGAGAGACCCTCAGATCACTGGTCTCAGATTTCCAAACACTCAGGAAATCGTCAGAACTTGAAGAGCTTCTCTCCTTGAGGGAAAGGATGCTTTTATTTATTTTTAAACAAAATAAGCAGATGTGATCTTGAAGGTGGTTCATTTGGAAGTTATTTTGATCTTCTGGTTCTGTCATTTCAGAAAACCTATCTGGGTCTGAGTGTACCAATCAGAATGGTGAGGAGAGTCATGGGTTGGGGAAGCCTGGCTGGTCTTGGCCTTCAAGAGTGCCCCAGACCTCACCCCAACCCATTTCCAGTCCTGGCTCATATCCTTTACCAGGACACACCAGACCACCAGGCACCCGTGGTTCTCAAGCCTACCCTGCCCTCCCTACCTCCTCAAGAGAATGAACCTGCTCTCATCTCTGCCCATCCAGATTGTGTTTATCCTTAAAGGCTCAGTTCCAATACCTTCTCTTTCCAGAAGCCCTCCCAGATCCTCTCTCCCCGAAGAAAATAATCTCTTCCTGCTCTGAGATCCCTTAGAACTTGCTCTTCCATCAATGAATGTGTCTCATCTTCCTGACTAGACCCACTGTGCCTCAGAACAAGAACGATGGCCTGCTCATGTCTACGTACTCCCAAGTATGCCCAGCATGGGGCCTGAACACAATAGGTCCTCAATAAACACTGGCCGAATGACTAAAAGTATGGCTGAGCATCAGGAACTTGTTATGATGGATCTGAGTTTTCACTTCTGGACCAACTCCTGTTTCTGCCCAGAAAAGAATGGCATATAATTTTCAAGGGCATAGTGCTGACTTGCTAGAGTAGGGAAAGCCAGGACTCTATGGGCGGAGCTTATAGAATGTAGGAAGGAACAACAAGCCATTTGTGAACTCCTCCTCTGTTTATAGAACTTTGATTATAAATACCCATTTGAATTCTCCCCAAATAGTTCTGGGTTTTCCAATTCTGACATTGCAATGCTAGAAGGCAAGCTCAGACACATATTTCTATATATATCAGTCCTTCTGATCCAAGGGGAAGGCTTTATCTAAACTACCAGCACTGGGACTGAAGTGTAAATGAAAAGATAGTTCGTGGATTTGCCAGCCACTCTTCCATGTTGTGGCCAACAGCCAAGACCAAGTGCCAAGTACGGACACTGAAGCTCTAAGCAGCATCTCCCAGCTGCACTAGGGGAAATCCAGGAAGGAACTTGGGGAATCACCAAGTTCAATCAGATGGTGTTGTGATTCATTACGCCCCAGGCCTCTTAGAACTTGGCACATGAAAAAATATGGCGTTGATAACCTCGGTGGGCAGGTACTGGGGACTGGCTCATTCAGCCTCCATTATCCCATCTTTGTTGGAGACATAAAACGTTGAAAACTACATTTCCCAGACTCCTTTGCAGCTGGGGTTCTGGAGGCAAATTAGGTTTCGCCATTAAGATGCAGCTGTGTGAGATCTGGTGAATAGGTGTGAGGCCAAGCCCACCTTTGTCTGTTTCTGCTAGCAAGCCAGGTCATGAGACATGAGGTCTATTTTTTCTTTTCTTACAGACCCTTCCAGTGTCCATTTTCCACCTTCCCGAGTGCTTCAGGGGCCGTGGTAGTGCTACTGAAAGCAACCACAAAGATGTCTTGATTCCAGCTTCAATCGGAATTGCATTTCCAGGGCATGTCTCAGAGGGAGCAGCTCCCCCTGCTGGAGGAGTCTGGTATCGTCTTTGGAGGCGTGGCCTTGAACCTGCTCCTTGAGCTCTTCCAGTGATTCTCCTGGCATCTAATTCCCTGCATTAAATCCCTTCCTGCTTAAAATACCTAGAGTGGTTTCTGTTTCCTGAATTGAACGCTGACTAGATATTCTCAACATACAGAAATCCTCCAGGGTTAAGCATGTCCCTCCGCCTCTGGGGTAGTGGCTGGCGTCCACCTGTCCACAAACAAGGCGGTGCCAGTCCCCACACTGACCTCTTCAGGCCCTTTTCCCTGGCCTACCCACCCCCTGTGGTCCATGGGAAGATGATAGGACAAGCAATTCATGGACTTTCTCAGTAACATCCTTCCCTTGGCCCGTAGGTTCCAGGCTACTACTTCCTTTCTGGTAATTTCATGTAGCCCACTGGACATGCTGAGAAGCTGGCCTGTATTCCTGGACGTTCTGGAAAATCCCCGTAAAAACTCCCATCCGTACCGGCCGCGGGCGCCTCCTCCCCACTGGGGGAGAGGGCTCCAGAGGAGCGAGGCTGGGAATGTCGGACATCTGCATTGCCCCCATGCTTGGTCCCGTCCCAAAGAAAAAGGTGGTTTTTCTCTTCTTGCCATTCCTCTAGGCTGAGCTTGGCCACAAGCCTTTCACTGCCAGGGCAGGTGTCTGCTGTGCCAGAGGGGGTGGGGGCATGGCTTTGGTCAGCCCCTCTGCCACCGAGATTCCCCCTTGCTGGGTCCAATATCTCTGAATAGCGGTTCTGGAGTGCTTTGGTCCCAGGATCCCCTTTGTACTCTTACATATTATTGAGACCTCCAAAGAGCTTTTGTTTAAGTGCGTTATTCTACGGCTATTTACTGTATCAGAAATCAAAACAGAAAATGTTTGGGGCGCCTGGGTGGCTCAGTCCGTTAAGCATCTGCCTTCGGCTCAGATCACGATCCCAGGGTCCTAGGACCGAGCCCCGAGTCAGGCTCCCTGCTCAGCGGGGAGCTTCTTCTTCTGCCTCAGTCACTTCCCCTGCGTGCTTTCTCTCTCAAATAAATAAAATCTTAAAAAAAAAAAAACCCAGAAAATGTTCAAACATGTAAATATGCAAGTTCGCATACATGTAAATACGCAAGTTCACCTTCGGTGTACTGTCATCACCTGTCACATAGCTTCTGGAAAACTCCCCTGGACACATGTGAGAAGACGAGAGTGAAAAGGCAAATAACACCTTATTCTTATGAAAATAATTTTGACCCTGTAGACTCCTGAAGTCTCCGGGACCCCAGGTGGTCCCCAGACCACACTGTGAGAATCACTACCTTAAGACAGGGCTGTACTTGGGCTGAATGCGGGGCTGGGCTTCTGCCTCTGGTGGCACACGGTCCAGCCAGTTCTAGAATACTGTGTGGTTTGCATGCACCTTCCCAGCCCAGTGCACTGAGGCTCCTAGCCCCCTTCCCTGCAGCATCCTCACTGCAAGAAAGCCCCAGTGTCCTGGAAGCAAGGGAACGGGCTCTATAACCTGGGGCAGGTCATTACACTCTTTGGGCCTGTTTTTCTCTTAAAGAAGTGGCTTTTAGATATTTCCCATTGTGAGAACCTCTTTTGCTGCTATTTCACAGACTCCCCATGACAATGGCTCTGTCTATTCTGCAGTGATCTAGAGTGTGGGCTCAGGAGGGAGCCTTCTGGGTTGGGATCCAACACCACCACCAATAAACTCAATTGTGAGCCTGGGCCCCCTCAGCCTCAGTCGTCCCATCAGTGAAATGGGTATAAATAATAGGACCACCTCACGAGAAATACGCATGGAAGTGCTTAGCCCAGCATTTGGCCCATGGCAAGTTCTCAATAAAGGTGAACTATTATTACTATGTTAGTATCTGTTGATAGAGAAAACACATAATAGCAGAACAGGCTATAGGAATCTGGTCCTATTAAATGCTTCAACTCTAGCTCTTCAAGTGGGGCCGACTCTCCCCTCACCGGCCCTCCAGCAAGTATAAAGATGTAAAGATTGCAAAAGCCTGCCAGCAAACTGCCCATCACCCACTCCATCCCAGCTCATAAAACAGACAAAACAAATGCAACCACTATGTTGAGTGTGATCTGGAAGCTGTTTCTGGCAGCGCAGGCTCTCGGCCTTGGCGGTTGAGGATCGCGCACGGTGGAAGGGACAAGGAACACAGACTCACCAACACGTGACATGGGCGGGGGGGTGGAGGGCATGGAATGACGATCAGGGACCTGCGCCCCCTGCCCGCCCCAAGTGCTGCTGAAACGGTCACGCTCGTGCACACCTGCACATCGGGTGGGGCTGCCGCTGTGACAAACCAAGCCACTTAAAAGGGCCACCGACCGGCAGCATGTGTCTGTGTGCGCGCAAAACAGTGGTGACTGCGACGTGGGACTGTCCAGGAGATGCACCAGTGGGAAAGGGCTTCCACTTGACTCCTCTTTGCTAGGGGAGGAAATGGAAGCGCCCTGGGGCCAAGGGCTCCGCCCAAGGTCACAGAGCCAGTTCAGCGGCACCAGGGAGACCAGCCCCACGTGTCATGACTCAGTTTCTCCTCGTGTCTCTCAGTTAATCATATACCTGAACCTTAGTATATCAAGCCAAGGGTCTCATAAGGCCCTTCAAGAGGACCGGGCCTGCAAAAGCCACTTTTCCCCCCCCTTAAAAAAAAAAAAAAAAAATGAAAGAGAATAAACTTCTTAAGGTCTTGGTTTTAAAGGTCCCTACAGCCTGGAAAAAAAATAAACCCAGCCCCACTGAGCAAGCATAAGATTTACTGGGATTACAGCCCTATAAGCAATGTCTTAACGACGTGGAACAGGAAATGACTCTAATTTCCAGCTCAAAGCAGGCTCTGTTCTTCCTCGAGGTGGGCAGCGGCCTCGGGGAGAGGGGCAGGTTGCAGGGGGGTACAGGCCTGTAACTGGAGGCTGTGCACCCCGAGCCCGAGGCACAAGAAGGCCCGTGCCTCTGTGCCCCACCCCCCAACCGACCCCTGGCAGGTCTGTCCCCTCTGTGCCCAGCCACGAGGAGCCGAGAATGAGCACGCAGGCAGGCCCCGGACGTGCCCACCGCTGGGCAGGGCCTGGAGACCTGGCCTGAGCTCAGCCCTGGGAAAACCGGGCGGCGGTTTCTTCACTTCCAGCCTTGGCAGGGAGTGCAGAGGGCTCTGGGCGCGGGCCTGGCTCCGGGGGCTGGAAAAGGGTTTGGGGGGGTCCTTGCCGCCTTCGTCTTGCTCCCTAAGGAGACTGCCCCCTTCCCCAGGAAGCTCAGCCCACCCTGCCTGTGGGCACCCTCAGTCCAGGAGAGGAACCTCACGGCGGCCAGCCAGTCTCCCACCCTCAGCCCTATATTCTCCCCCTGAATCTGCGCCACCTCCGGATGGAGCCACTGCCAAGCACTGGGGTGCATGGGGCCATCGCCCTGCTGCATCACCCTTCTTTTAGCTCCCGCTATGGACGCTGTCTGGGCTGGGGCCATAGAGTAGCAGCATCAGGAACCAGCAAAGAGGCCCCGCTCTGCCCAATCGAACGACAGCTCTGCAGGCAAAGACTCCTCTGGGAAGGTCAAGTCAGCTCTACCACGCCGGCTCTGAGGCCTTCACCATCGGTCGTCTAAGATTTGTGAGAGCCACTGTGGCCTAAAACACCAAGCCAAACCGTCCATGCAGAAAAAAAGCCACCGTGTCCCACTGAAGTCAGAGGCAACTCCCAGCACAAAGGAAGCAATTCTAGTCCGGTTCACATCTTGGACTAATTAATTTTCTAGAATTGCTTGGTAAACCAGAGTGGTTTGGACCAGCTGGGAGTCAGAGTAGGCAAGCACCTCCTCTGACCCCCAGGCCTATGTTCTCCAGCGCCCGCACTCTGCCCCAGCACCTGAGCTGACCCACGGCAAAGCCTCCACGTGGGGTCAGAGGACTGGGGTCAGAGGCCGAGCTCAGGGCTTGCTGAGGGGGAAATACTCTTTTCTTATTAAAACTCATCTGTTATGGATTAGAGGCCTAAAAAATCCTCTACTTGCCCAGATATACATATGGATATAAATTTAGAATATAACCAATTATATTAGCCGTGAGCAATTTCTCTGCCTCTTCCCAGGGACTTGCCCCTCAGGCCCCATGGGAGCCTAAAAGTGGGCAGTGGGATGGGAGGTCAATCAGGTGACAACTGGGGCATCTTGGCTTGGCTCCCAAGGCATGCGGGAATAACAGAACACTAACAACTAACATTTCTAGAGCCTGCTAAGCACCTGGCACCCTTTTAAGCCCCTCATACCTATTGACTCGTTTAACCCTCATATCGATGTTACGAAGCAGCTACTATTATTACCCCCATTTCACACATGGGGAAACCGAGGGCTAGCGAGGTGGACTACTTTGCCCCAGATCACGCACCTCGGTAAATGACAGAGCTGGGATGAGGTCCCGGGCTGTGTACCCCAGCCCCCAGCTCCAGCACAGAGCATTCCGCTGCCGCTCAGCTTAGGAAATCAGCTCTGGTCCTCCACTTTCCAGACCCTTCCCCATCTCCCTCATCTTAGGGATGAGGAGTTTTAGGCACAATAACCATATCTTTTGTCACCCAAACTGGCCCACTTCTGAGAGGAAAACGGAGAATTGTTGCCAATCACACTGGGCAGCAAACTGTCTCAGACAAACCAAAACATCTGGTCACCCTAGCGGGAGGGTAAAGCGCACGGCGGGCTCACGCCGTCCCCTCCTGCCCACCCCGAAGCGGCTCTCCATTCTGCCCCCAAGCCCTGCGCCTTTGCAGTCCCTACCCTATCGGTCATCATTTCATTTGCGTGTGAGCCTGCTTTCTCTTCAGCCTATAATCTCTCCAAAGGCAGCGACTTTTGCTCACTGACATGTCTTTCATTCTTGGAGGCTTGAGTTGGCTTGGGTATTGGCAAATGGTTGTCTTCAGAAAAAGAAAATACTTCCCGGATAAAAAGCCAACCAGGGGCGCCTGGGTGGCTCAGTCGGTAAAGCCCCTGCCTTTGGCTCAGGTCAGGATCTCAGGGTCCTGGGATCGAGTCCCGCATCGGGCTTTCTGCTCAGCAGGAAGCCTGCTTCTCCCTCTCCCACTCCCCCTGCTTGTGCTCTGTCCTTCTCTCTCAAATAAATAATCTAAAAAAAAAAAAAAGATAACCATTTCACAGGAGAATTTTCGACCCAGGAGCAGTGTCCCGGGGGCGGGGCTCCGCTGACCGGGGATGACCTCCCGCAATTTCGGGGCGGGGGGGGGCGGGGCGAGGATGCTGGGGGAGCCTTCTCCGGGAGGGAGGCAGCAGACGTGCTTCTGCAGATGTCTGCGTGCTGCTGCGCCCCGGTGGAGGGGACACAGCCATCTGTCTTCGGTAACTGGGCCTGCGTCCAGGGTGGCATCTCCATGGGCAAGCCGGTACAGATTCCAGGGCAGAGCCTGCACGCAGGCCACCACCCCGCCGCCCTGTCGTGCCGCAGGGAGGGTGCTGGGAGCTCCGGGGCGCCGGGCCCGTTTCCCAGGTGCCAGCTCCCCACGTGGCGGCCGATGCGCAGGCGGCTGGCCCAGCAGGCCACAGTGACACTGCTCCCCACGCCCCCGGCGGGGAGCGGTGTCAAAGCAGGCCTCTCTCCACCTCACTGGGGTGTGGCTGCCTTGGCCTACCCGCCACACCTCATCTGCAGAGCTGCCATGGGCAAGACACCCACCTTCTTCACTGCTCGGCTTCCGGGACGGCTGACGAGAGACCACAAACTCTTCCACCGTATGGAAGCCAGACGGGCAAGGCCTCCAACCTGTTCACACACACAGCATGGGCCCTTGCCACCACCCATCAGCCTCTGCTGACAAGGCAGCCTTGGGAGGATGCTGTGGCTTAGCTGTTCTGCTTATTTCTCTCTCAGACACCCGGGACAGGGAGGGGGCAAGGTCTTTTGTTCAGGGTCTCTGGATGGTCCTCCTGTTTGGATTCAGCTGAGTATAATCACACAAAATTTACCTCTCCCCCCTCCACAGTCTAAGGCAAAAAAAGATGACCCACTCACACTGTCAGGTAAAGAGTTTCTAGAAACTTCTAGAAGGAGGTAGAGGCATGGGGTTCTTGAGGCCTGACAGAGGCGTCAGGGGGTAATCCCTGATTGACAGTGAGCGGCTTTGACCCGCGTCATAAATAGCGGTGCGCCCAGCCACAGGGATAGGAAAAGATGGCGCAGGCTCCCAGGACTGACCTTGCTTTCCGCACCCACATCCCAACTGCAACTTCGAAAAAGACTCTGGCACTGGCTTCTGGGCAGTAAAGCCACATTGCTATGATTTGTTGAGGACCTACTATGTGCTGAGCAGGCATGAGGCCACTCTGCACACATGACCCTATTTCTAATACAGCCACCCTGCAGGGGAGGTCTAATTATCAGTGTGCATTTTACAAATGTGGAGGCTGAGGCTTTGAGGGGTTGGGACACAGATCCAAGGTCACATAGCTAGCCACTGGCAAATGGCTTTAAAAGGAAAAACAAACAGATTCCGGGGTCTTTCATGAGAACAAACTGCCACACGCAGAATGCTCTGAGCCTGCCATCTGGCTGAAACCCGGGAAGTGGGCAGGGTAGACAAAGGGCTGGCCTCAGTGGTTCCCCCAGGCCAGCTTCTGCACATACGGCCTCATCAGCCCTGAAATCAGCAGGGAGCGGGAGGCCGGACTGGGCCCCAGAGCCTCAGGGGTACTCTCCAGACCTCTGAAGAGACTTTCCCCCAAATGTCCAATATGAAAGCAGCAAAGTGGGGGCAAGTCCCAGGGGGCTGTCCCGTCCCAGGTGGTCAGTCCCGTGGGAGGAGGGGGATCCCTGTGTAGAGCTGTGTGGCAGGCAGGAGGAGTGGGCCAGAGAGCAGCCCGGCCGGCCTGCAGACATCACCTGAGCTGCTCTCCTGTCCCCTTGGTGCTTGGGATGTCAGCAGCTCAGCCCTGGAAGCCACCATTGAGAAAGCGAAGTCCATTCCCTGTAGAGCTGGGATTTCCCAGCACACCAAGGCTCCATACTGCAGACAAAGGTGATTGTTACAAAAACACAGCTGATGAATGAAGCCCCCAGGCCCGGTGGCTCCCACCCAGTCTTCTTTTCTGTGAGGCCCGGTGGCCCCAACAATGGGGCAGGAAGTCAGCCGCAACAGGCAGCCCCCGGGGGCACTTGTCAACGGCAGGGCCGGGATCCTGCCCTGTCTCCATCCCCTGTTATCGGGCACCGCGGCTTCCTTTGTCTGCCCCCAATCCCTGGCTCATTCCTTGTCAGAGGCTGGACAGATGCCCACCGTCAGGCTGGCCACCGTGAGCCAGCACACTCTCGTCCACCCAGGAAGAGGCCCCAAGTGGTTGAGCGCAGGCCGCCTACGTCTCGCTGGGTAGAGGCGGCGCTGCCCAAGAGACCCGGCTCCCGGGGTCCTGCCTCCTCTCTCCTGGGAGGTGGGAGGGACACTACACCCCCGATGATGTGAACGCTGTGCTCTTATAATCAGGCCTCCCTGCCTGAGCTCCAATCTGCCTCTTCCTACTTGGGACCTTGGCTGCCCCTCTGACCCTCTCCAGGCCTCAGTCTGCTCAGCTATAAATGGGAACAGTAACAGCTTTCTCCAGGAGCTCTCATGAAAATCTATCAGAGAGTCGTGTACGTAAAGTGCTTTATAGACTGTGAAGCTTTGACTAGATGCTTCCGGCCTGTGTGAAATACATCAGATCGTCTCATTCCCCAGCTGAAACCTAGTAACCGCAGCCCATCTTGTGGGGGCACCAGGGCCAAACCAGCAAGCAAGGGGCCAGGGTACCCAGTAACGGTGGAGAGTGTCTGACCCTCAGTCCGCTTGGTCTTTGAACCAATGGGTGGATGAAATCCAGTTTTTAAAGTTTTCTTCAATCCTTGGATGGTAGGTTGTGATAAATCTAAAGTTTGTACACATCTCTGTCCAAAGCAGGCCTCCTTAGTCCTTTGTGACATCTGGTCTACTTCATCTTCTCTGTCACTCGCCTGGCTCCCTGGCTTCTGTCAGGGCTGAGTTAAAGGAATTACAGGGACTGAGGGCGTGTATATGAGAGGGAGAGAAAACATGCTTTTCAGATTTATTTTAGAGAGAGCGGGAGAGTGAGCAGGGGGAGGGTGGAGGGGTAGAGGGAGAGGGGAAGAGAGAATGTCCAGCAGATGCCCCGCTGAGCGTGGAGCCTGACACGGGGCTCCATCTCACGACCCTGAGACCATGACCTGAGCCAAAACCAAGACTCGGCCACTTAACTGACTGAGCCAGCCAGGCGCCCCGAGAAAACATGCATTCTGAGTATACGTGACTTTTTAAAATTCACCATTGTTTCTGGATTATTTATGCATTAAACATGATTTAGTTGTTTTAGGCCTTCCATAAGGTTGACGAAAACAGTAATTACACAGATAATAACAGCTACCACGTCTGAAGAGCTTACTCTGTGCTAACTCCTCTAGATGTATAACCTCCCATGACTGCCACAAGAACCTCTGGAAGTAGATCAAGCCATTCTCCAGTGAAAGCTGAGAGGCTGAGGCCAGAGAAATGAAATAAGCTGCCCAAAGTCAGCCAGCTCGGAACTGGCAGAGACCCCATGCTGCGGTTGTTCTGACACCAGAGTCCAACCTTCAGGCTCCTGTTTCATTAACTGAACAACTTAGCTAACAGCCTACTACGTGCCAGGGACTGTTCTCTGTGCCGGGCACACAGTGGGAACAAAACCTATCTATGGTGCTCACATTCTAGAGGGTGGGGGAGTGGGGGGCGGACAAGTAAGCAGACAGATGCGTAGCCACCAGGTATCAGCGGGCCGAGGAAGGTGCTCTGGAGGAAAGCAGCAGTGGGTAAAGTGACGGCGAGGGACCAGGTGTGGGAGGGACCGCTCGCTGCCCACGGCAGACCATAAGCAAGCCCCTTCCGAGATGACTGGGGGCGCCAGTCCGGGGAACACGGGGAAACAGGTACTAATTCACCCAATTACTATTCTGACTTCTTTGACTTCCACTTTGAGTAAGCAGATGGGAATTTAACGCACAGAAAGGGGGAGAGGAAAAGAGAAAAAAGAGCTTAACATTGCAAATCTTCTTGAAATGGTATTTAAGGGAACCCTAAGTCAGTCCCATCAAGCCCCCACTGCCATCATCTCTATTATTTGATACGAAAACACTTTCGCAAGCTGAGCAGAAGATTAACGAGCCCACTTCTTCAGACTGAGCACACAGCCTATCTGTGGCGCTTCCTATTTATGTAAAGTGCTCGGCTGAGGGGAGACATCCCCCCTTCTGCATCTGGAATGGAACAAAGAGGCGCCTCTCCTCGCTTTGTACCTCTCTTTGTATTTCCCCAGAACCTGGGGGGTGCCCCTTGGAGGCAGAATCTGGAAGCACAGGAACCAGCAGATGTGGCTTACTTTACACAGGGGGGAAACTGAGGCTCAGACGGGAAGCTGGACTTGCTCAGATCCCAGAGCCAGAGGGGCAGAGGGGCAGGAACTGGACTTGACCCTCAGGCACCTCTGAGGATGTACTTTTCCACTGGAGAGCTGCTCTAGCCCCACCTGGACGTATTAGCCTAGACACGCAGTCAATAGGAACTTGAAAAAACAAACACCAAATTCTCGTGATTTTAAAATGTAGATCCAGTTTTGTCATGCAATACATACTTTGAAACAACGAAGTCCTTCAGTGACTTTTGCTGCCCCATGCCACTTGGCCTGTCCCCATCTTCCTGTGGTTGTCCTTCAAGGCCCTGTTAAAATCCCGCTGCTCTGATGCCCTCCCCGAGCCCACCAGGCCCCTTGAGATTCCCCTGAATATGGCCGTGGTGAGGATGACAGAGCATCCTGTGCTCCAGGAGCTGCTCCAAGGGCTTTTGTTATATTAACTCGATCCCCACAATACCCCTGTCAAGAAGAGACCAAGGCACGGAAGCTAAATGACATGCCCAAGGCCACCCTGTTTGTCAGTGGCAGAGCTGGGATCGACCCTGGCCGGCTGCACAGTCTGAGCGCCGACCTACACGTGATCATGCAGCGGGTGGGTTTTGCTCATTCTTGGTCTCCTGTCTTGGTCCAGCCTCCCTCATGAGGCTGGAGACTCCATCACAGAAGGCACTCTTCATAGTTCTCTCATATCCCTTCCCCACTGAGCGTCAGAAGTACAGGAAGAAACGTGGGTTAATAAGCAAAGCACTGAAGATGGTATCTGCCACTTGGAATGTGCTCTCTAAATGCTGGTCAGGGCAGTGCGTGTAAGGAGTCATGTTACTAGTTGCATTATTAGTAGTAGTTCAGTTAGTAATATCAGTATTAGTAATAGCAGTCACGTATTAGTAGTACTTGAGAACCACCTTTTAAGAAATGCCATTCTAGGTCAACGAAGAGAGCCCACTCTGGGTGTCAAACGTGGGTCATCTAAACACGTTTCTGACCACTAATGAGGAGGAGGGTGGCAGCCGACATTTAATATGTATTTTTTATAAGCCAGGCACTGAGCTCAGTGCTTCGCCATATTATCTCGTTTACTGCCAGGGGACATCGTACCTTCGCCATTTTCCCAACGAGGAAACTGAGGCCTGGAAAGATGAGCTGACCAGCCATACTGCTGGAAGACAGCAGAGAGAACACCTCCAGGGGGACCCGAGAAGCTCGTGGAACCTTTCTCCTCTTGGGCGGGATTTAAAACCCCAGGGGTGGACTTCGGGGGGAGCGAGGGGACCTGTAACGGCTGGCGCCTTGGAAGTCACCGCTTCCAAATTCTGTTCACACACGTGCTGGAAACTTCTTGACTAGCCTGACGTGGAACGGAGCAGCGAAGAGCAGGGCCAGACACATGCCGTCTTCCACCAGGACCTCACCCGGATGATGGTTTCGTCCTCTGAGCAGCCCCGGAGCCTGAGCAGAGCTAGTGCTCTGGGAACTGCACCCTCAGATGACTATCAAACCAGCACATTGGGCCCCTGGTCCCTCCTGAAGCTGTCCGGTGGGGCAGAACCACAGACCGGACTGCTCTAGGCTTGGGCGCTGGGCTGTTCGGTAGGAACGCCTCTCTTCCCAGCATCAAGGCAAGCAGAGTTGGAAGGGCTGCCCGCCCTCTGCTCTCCTTGCTCTCGGTAGGGTCCGGGCACTGAGTGAGGCAGGCTGGCATGAGGGAAAAGAAGAACCAGCCAATCACAGCAAGCACCAAGCCAGAGGACGGGGCCAGAACCCTCCAGGCCAAACTGAGCCCTCTCCTTATCTCGGCCCATGTGGCCCTGGCTTCCCCGCAGCTTCGTCCTGCCCCCCCCCCCCAAATTCCTTCTTCTTTACCACACTGCTCCTGTCTTGGCTGGGGACCCTGTTCTCCCCTGCCTCACGGTCTCTGCATGCTGTTCCCTCTGCCCAGTACAAGTGGTCATGTTAATCATCGTAGTAGCTCATATGTGGCATTTACTGTGTCCCAGGTCCTGTTCTAGAATGTTAGGAATGTGAGCTCATTTAGACCTCGCACCTTACAAGTGATCATAAGGACTATGTGTTGGCGTTCTATAGAACCGAGCTTTGGAGGAACCTACTGGCTGAAGGCTCTAAAATCACTAAGTGGTAAGCCCGATCTGAAAGGCACATGTTTGAATACAGTCCCCTCCTCAGACAGGGCTCTGGCAGGCTAGGAAGTCATGACGCCGGACACCTCCAGGCTCTGTCTCCCATCAGACTCTGGCTCGGCTCCCACGCTCCTCCTGGCTGAGCGTCCTGGGCCTCGGCAGCCCCCAAGCCTTCTGAGTGTGCTTCCCGCCACCAAGGGGCGCCGGGCGGGGCCGGGGAGACACCGGGGCTCCAGCAAACACACTGGTCTGTGGACAGGTGGCCTGCTGTCATTCCTAGGATTCCCAGATAGTCTCCGCTGCTGGTGCCATCAGATCAGATGCACCTGGGAATGCCACCTGCTGAGCCCGGGCCCTCCAGCACCCGAGGTTCTGAAGCAGAAAATTGGTTCGTGTCCTGTGCGCCTCAGCCCTCTCTGCACCGCAAACTATCTGTCTCCCTCGCGGGCTCTGCTTGAAGACGCTTTCCTCCAGCAATGTGCTGGCGAGCTGGCAGACCTCCTGCCGCTCCTGGGTGTCCATGCTGCCTGCCTCCCCCCTTCCCAGACGCCTCGTCCCCAGGAGGATGATGGCCAAGGAGGTATCTTCCACCCAGGACGCTCTTTCGGCTAGCTCATCCCTCCGCCTCCAGGCACGACTAGCAAGGACCACGCTTAGCCAGATGGCTGTCCATTCTCCTCCAGACCTCGGGGGAAGGAGGCTCCCCCATCTCCATGGGCAACCCTGGATCTCTGACAGCAAGTTCTTTCACTTTTCAGGCTTGGTCTCAGGTGATGACATGCCCTGCAGGGCAGCAGCTGTGACTAATCCTGTGTTTGAGACCCTGCCTCGTGCCTCGCCTGAGCCTGTGATGCAGAGCTGCCGGGCAGGAAAGGCGCTCTGGGAGGGCGCAGGGAGGTTCCATCTGTGAGGCTCTCCCAGGGTGGCAAGGGACGGGTACTGGGAATGCACAGGCAGGTGGGGCTGGAATGGCCCCGGGAGACCCCCCCGGGGAGCCTTGAGAGCTTGAGGACCAGGGCTCAGCAGCCGGGTGGGGCAGCTGCAGCTGGGCACGGTGAAGGGCAAGGGCTTTGAGGTCGGAGAGACCTGGTTCAAATCCCTGCCCAGCCACTTAGCAGCTGGGTGGCCCCTCCGGCCTCGTGCCTTCATTTGTAAAATGGAGGTCATTCTAGCACCTACCTTGCTGATCTGTGGGGCACAAAAGAAACACAGGTAGGTAGAAAGGCCCTCTAGAAGAGCTGGCTACCTTATATGTGTACCGCACTTCGTCCTCCCTGCTTTACAGGTGAGGCGCCTGGAGCGTGGAGGGGCCTGTGCGGGAGGCTGGACCAGGGCCGAGGCCTCAGGGCCAAAGCCCGGGCTCCTTTCCCTAGCCCTGCTGGCTCACTGTTACGGCGCACACCAGTATGCTAGAGGGCCCGACTGTCCCTTGCAAAGCCACCCCGCCTGCCTACCCTGGACTCCTACTGTTTCGGCAGCTCCTTCCTCCCACCACCTCCCCTCCCACACCCAGAGCAGGAGGCTCTGGGGAGACGGCGCCTCCTGGGGAGATACTAAAGCCCGACTGAGCCGTGCAGATGCAGCACGTGACTTAGCAGGGAAGGCCGTGAGGAGCCTCACACAGAGAGAGGAACGCATGTCCCACCCTTTATCAGCATGGATGGGGTCACACGGCCTCCCGTGGGAAAGAAGAAGGGCCATTTCCTCCAAGCAGAAATCTCTGAGCACAGACCTGGGTGGCATCATCAATGCTACCATGTGGTCAAACCCACGCCACCAAACTGAGCTCCTTAGCCTCTGTGAGCAAGGCAGTGGGAAGAGATCACTAAATCCCCACAGACCCAGAACTCCCCAAGCCATCCACTCCCTGAACAGAGGCCCGTGGGACCCCATTCCGCCATCACACCGGCGATCAGAGGCTCTGGATTCTGGCTGCGTGCACTTGGCCCCCACACTCCTCACATGGGACAGAGGGAGGAACTCCAAGAGTCAATGAAGTGGGGGTATAGGGGGCAGAAAGAGACAGACAGCCATCCCCAGACTCACAAAAGCAAAGCTCTGTCGCCCTGGAGCCAAGTCCGGCTATCTGTGTGTACAGACAGGAGGTTTCCCCAGAGCTCTGGTGAGGATACCAGAGTGGCGATGCCTTGAGGAGATGTGGGGCTTCGCCTGCCGTGGAATGTGAGCTCGGTGGCCCCCAGGAAGGGCCAGCCAGGCTCCCCAGGGCCTGCCCCATCTGATGGAGTCCAAGCATGGCAGGATCCCCTTCAGTAGCCAGGAGCTGGGCCACCACACGGCTGTCAGGCTGTCTGCCAGCCTGAGTATTTTTAGGGTGTCCTTTTTGTGCCCAAATCTGAAATGTCTGGATACTTTTTTCCTAATGGTGGTTTCAATTCCTCATGTATCTAATATTCATTCGAAATGATTCATGGAAAAATGCCTTAGCTACCAATTTTTTTGTGCCACAGACAGCGTGGATGTTAAATAATGAGATATCTACACACACACACGCGCACGTGCTGAAGCTCAGCTACTACGATCACGTCCAGACAACAACCCAGGTCATACAGAAACCCCGCTGCTGTGTTGTAGAGCACTGGGAGCCGGGAATTCTCCCAGGAGGAAGGCCAGAGGGCAGACACCGAGACAGCCAAGGGGTTCCGGGCATGACGGCTACAGAGGAGCACCTCCCTGGCCTGCCCTGCGGCCAACGGCCATGGTCACAGCCAGAGGGCCAAGCGGCCCAGGCCAGGGCAGTGGGCCCAAAGAAGGCTCCTCATCTTCTCCCAGACACCTTTGCTTAGGTGATCGGGCCCCGCCTAGCACCCTTGGGACCTCACCAAACAACCAGCGAGTCCCCTCGCCCACCCTTCACAGGTTTTCCTTGCCCTTTCTCCCACCCAGCCAACTCTGGAAACCACAGCAATTTCTCCACAAAGCAGAAACAGCTGCGGCTTAGGGGCTCTGCTCTGGTTCCACCTTCCTGCTGGGCGCTTCCTTCAGGAAGCCTGGAGCCTCCCCCTGCTGCCTTCTTGCTCGGGGTCAGGCCCAGAGTGACTTACCTGGGCCCTGCATCCGATGTCCATCTCCAAGATGATCTAATAATGACACTGGTTATCATCAAGCAGCGGCAGCCTTTACTGGGAACCTACTACGTGTGTGTCCCTGGGCCACGGCTGCTTTAGGTCTCCTGTCTCACAGTCTTGCACGTGTACTGGTTGTGAACAGAGCCTCTGTGGCCTAGGCAAGTTATCAAATCTCTCTCTGCCTCCACTCCCTTATCTGTCAAATGGGGCTATGAAGCACACGCATTTCCTGTGGGTACACATGCCAAGTGCTCAGCATGGTGCCTAGCGCCTCGTAAGCGCTCAGGAAATGTTGACCCTCGCGATTCAGTCCTTACAACTGCTTCATTACCACCTCCCTGTTTATAGCAGAGGAGGTGGAGGCTCAGGGAGGTCTGAAACCTTGCACAAAGTTCTCAAGGTCCATGAACGCTGTTTGTGCCCAGACCCCTTGACTCCTGGGCCACGGCATTCCCAGCCTGCAACGTTTGCCATGTGTCCACAGGATTTCCCATATTTTCACGATGGCCGTTTTGAATGAGCTGCGGTGCACCGCACCTTTGTTTTCTGTGACCGTGGGGGCAACAGAGAAGCGGGCCTGGCCGGGGAGCAGGTGTGAGGACCGCAAAGTTGATGAGACCCAGTGCCTCTCCAAGGTGGCAGGCCAGCTGGGGTGGGGGCCTGGGAAAGCAGTAGCCTTCGCTCTTCGAGGCTGTAGGCCTTCTTCCTCCACCATGTGGCACAGAGCCCCTCAGGCTCGTTCCCTCTCCGGGGCCTGCGGAGCGCTGGAATGCGTGCCGATGGTGCTTTCTAAACCAAGGGCGCGTCTTCCTTACTTCCAGGACCTTTAAGCATGCAACTCTTGAGCCCCTGGACAGACCCTGCTGGATGGCCATGTTAGCCACGAGGCGAGGCTCATGCTAGCATATATGATGTTCTGGGCAAATTATTAAAAAGCATCCTCTCTAGGGAGAAAAATTTTAAAAGGCAGCAGCCCTCTGAGTAAGACCAACTAGAAAAGGTACCTGGTCTTTAGGCTGACATGACCCTGTGTTTGTCTCCCACTCGTGCCCCTCACTGGGTCCCCTTGTGCAGTGCAAAACCTTCACATCTGTTCTTAGCAGCCCTGCTCCCAGCCGGGGAAGGGTTAGGATCCTGTAGAGAGAGCAGCAGGCCTGGGTCCTGGGGCTCTTCAACCACTAACCTGCCAGAGCCACAATGCTCACGTCCGTAACCTGAGTGGACGGGGCAGGGCAGAGCAGGCCTTAGATCCCCACCGACAATGGGAATGGTGGCATGGCCACGATCACAGGAGGTGACGGCTACCATCGACGGAGGGCCCGCTCCCACCCAGACGCTGTCCTGAGCGTTTTTCCCCAGGGCCCTCACTTGCTCAGTTCTCACTAGCACCTTTCCCGGCAGCTGTGACTACCTGCTTTTATCAAAGGGGCGACTGAATGTCAGCGAGCCCAGGAAGTGACTGTTAGAGCTGGAGCGCCCGAGACAGAAGCCAAAATCCATTCTGAGCCTCGACGACCCCAGGCCACCCCTGCCCAGGGTGAACAGCATGACCGCATGCCAGGGCCAGGCCACCCGCTGAGCAGCCCCAGGGAGACCCCTACCGTTCGTTGTTCAGCGCCATCCTTGGGGGGTCCAGGTTGGGGTTCTCCATGGACTCCATCTGTGGACAGCGCAGGAAGTAGTAGAGCGTGTGGAGGGCATCGGGGGACCAGGTGATGGGCTGGGGCGCCTGGCGGGCCTGGCGGGCAGGGCTGGAGCCCGGGCAGAGCGGGCGGCGCCCCTGCATGTGGTGCATGGCGCGGGACACCAGGTCACCTGCGGGGAGGGCGGAAGAGAAAAGAAGTCTGAGTTCACCAGCCCCATCCTTCCAAGGCTCCTGTGGCTCCCCTGGCCGTGGCGCGGAATTACCGTTTCCCCCGGAGCCAGCAGGCAGAGGTGGAGACTGTCACCTGAGACACACACCAGCAATTTCGTCTTCCTTTCCCTGCCAGGCTCGCCCTAACAGCCGCGCTACAGACTTGGCAGGGCCGGTCTCCTTCAGAACTTATGCTAATGTGGCTTCTCTTTCAACACGCCCACTCCCTCCACCACCCCGTGGGCCTTTCCCCAGCCCTTTGACCCAGGGAGCCCCGGCCTCTGACACGCAGCGCCAGGCTGCGCGGTGGCCCTTCCCTGGGCCATCCTGCCCAAAGCCCAGGCGCCTCCACAGGGCAGGTCCCTCCATCTCCAACACATCGGGTTAGATGACCGTGGTCACTGGCCCTGAGTGCTCAGTGTGTGCCGAGTGTTCGGTTTCCAGAAATGGGCTCTCATTTGATCCTTTTAACACTGGAGCCCAGTATTATCCCCATTTTACAGGTGAAGAAATTGAGGCTTATCTGGTAAACAAACACTTAACTGACCCCCTACGTTTCCCCAGTCACAGGGAGGCCAAGGTGCACAGAGCTTAACCAGCCAAGGTCCTGTGGCTAGTAAATGGTAGGGTCTAGATTTGAATGCAGGCATGCACTGAACTGTGACCCAGGCCTGACCCACTGAAGTCTGTGGGGTCCTCAGGTCCCCATATCCTGCACAGTGTTACTGCCCAAGTCAAGTCTTTTCAATATCCCACTGGCCTGGGACAGGAAATGTCCCATCATTGTGTGAGGCCACAATGCTGAGACAGGATGGGCCACAGAGCCCCAGGCATCTGTGGGCTCCTCTGTTCTGGGAAGAGTGGCACCCTTCCATTCTCCTCAGGCCTGAGAACTGAGGGGGGCCTTGCCTGGGGCCAGCTCCCCCCCGCCCCCTCGCCACGGCAGTTCCTTAGAGATAGCCCCTTCCAGAGAAAGCCTCTGGACAAGGCTGGCCCTAAGGTGAAAGAAAAGAGCTGGTTTTAATCTGGTGAAGGGCATTCAGTGAGTGGCAGAACCAGGTCATTTATTCAATTGACCTTCATGATACAGCCTCCGTGAGTCTGGTTCTCCGCTCCCCTGCATCCCTAGCACCCTGCCCGGGGTCTCCTGCATGATAGGCACCCCCCCCCCAACATTTACAGAATCATGAAATAGCCTTACACAACCATTTCATTTTAAAATACAGCTTCTGGTGGGGCTTGACTTGAGCCCATTAGCGGCCAAGTTCTCCTAGGACAGCCTCAGCGACGGTGTCTGGCTTCCGAGCAGGGAAAATGACATCCCTGGAGTTGGAGATCTCCACTAGGAAAGCGACCTCCATGCCCTGCTCCCCTTCGTCTCTCCACACCTGACTCTGCTCGTCCCTGTGACTGTAGCTCAGCTGCCTGGGTACCTCATGACTTACGGACACCTGGCTCCCATCCCCAAGACTGATTTAATTGGTCTGGGCATCCTCTTTTGTAGAAGTGCCCTTGGTGAATCTCATGTGCAGTGAGGTTACGCAATCACCAGGTTAATGGACGAGAGCCCAGATTCCAGAGTCAGCCACGCCTGGCTTCCAATCAGGGCTCTGCTCTTTCCAACCATAAGCCTTACAGAAGTTTCTCATCAGAGCCTCCATCTCCTCATCTGTAAAATGGAATCTATCTAACCTCAAAATTGTGAGGATTCAAGTAAATAAGTGTAAAACACACAACATCAAGCGTGGCAGAGTACTTGGTAAAGATGAAATAGAACACCATTATCATTAATGCCCTATTACTATTATTCCTCTATCCTCTAGGCCACCTTCCACGCTGCTCTTCCTTCCAGGATTCTTTTCCAGGCAGTCAAGCCTTGACCCACATTTCCCAGGATGCGAGGAGTCTGAGCCCTGAGATGCCGGGTCCCAGCCCTGCCCTCGGGCTCCTGGGTGGCAGAAACGGGCATCGACAACCCCCAGACCAAGCCGCCTCACGCCAGCTAGTTGTAGAGCTAAGTTAGCTGCAATCAGCTGAAACCTGGCTTCCATTTCTCCAGGTCAAAATGTCGTAACTTTCGGCAGCATCACAGGACCACAAGGAGGAGAAGTCAGAGAGTCCCTGATAGCATCAAAGAGAGACCTTGTGGAAACACTTCAAAGGCTTGACAAGGGAGAAGCCATTATCATTAATTATGTTTATGATTGTTTTATTGTTATTGGTGTAGAACCCTCTGGCAGCACTTACCAGCTAGAATCAAGGAAGAAATAGAAGCGACTCTTAAGCATTCCCTAAAAGGAAGCGAGTACAAAGAGAGGCCTTCCAAAGATTTGGGGTCGGGGTGGGGGGGGGGGGGGGGACCACAAAGGCAGCAGAATGGCCACTGGAGATGCAGGTCCCTGGCTGCTCCACTCCAGGCCCAGCTGCATGCCATCAGTCTCTCAGAGACCAAGAAGCAGATGCCTGCAAACAACTCTGATCACGCATCCAAAAACACCGCTCGGCAGTCCTCCTTTAGGGCCAAAGCCAACCGCTCGCCTTGGGTATTCTCCCCAGGGGGGGGATCTTCCTCCCTGCCACCTCATATTTTCTAGGCTCAAGAGATGGGAAAAATAGACTAGATCTCATCTAATCTCCAAAACTTCCCCGTGAGGGAGGTATTTCCATTTTACAAATGAGGAAACAGGCTCCGAGAAGTTAAATGATTTGTCCCGGCTGTACTAGTAAGTGAACCAGCCAGGACTCGACCTGGGGACCCCGAACCCCAGACGCATGCTCTGGGCCATGGCTCCATGAAAGTGTGGTGCACTGGGACAGGGGTTGCCAACTGTTTGTTACTGTTTGTGATTGGGTCAAAATAAGCTAATTTTAGAAACTGAGAGCGAGCTTTAAAAAAGTCTCACGGCAATTTGACAGAGTGATCTAATAATTTTTTAAAAACTGGCTTGGTTTCATGTTTCTCGACATGCGTTTTCTATTCTATTTTACAAAGATTTCAGTCTGCAACAGAGTCGGGGCATGGCATCCGGGCACGTCACCACAGTTGACTTGAGAAGTCATGGCCCAGACTGGCCTGCACTCTTGCTTTTGTGCAGGTGAGCGCTCAGAGCTGCTCCAGAAATGTCCTTGTACTTGAGAGTCAGCTGATCCCAAGCTCGATGAAACCTCAGTCTGAAGCCCAGAAATGCCCACAAGGCCCAGAAAAGCAAGCCCGCACTGCTGGCTGATCAGGAGAGCCTCGGTGAGAGGTGCTGCGGGCTCCTCATCTCTCCAGCGCTCATGATGAGCCATCAAATAAAAGCAGGCAAGATCTGCAAGGTAACTCTGTCTTCAAAATGAGGCCTACGCTATCTGGCTACCTTTAAAAAGAAATGCTTAGGTTTATCTTGTACTCCCTCCCATTTACCTTTCCGTGGGGAGAGAGGGACAGAGAAAAATACAAGTGCCTACATTCCCTGTGCAGCTGGGCCCGATACAAGAAACTTCCAAACCCACCTGGCAGGCTGGTCCTGGCTAGGTGCAGGGAGTAAATGCATGTTAAACCTGCGGTAAACTTTTAGGTACAAGGAGCTCAGTGCCAAGTATCACTAGCCTCATTAAGTTCTTTAGTCTCAGAGAGAAAATCTGCATTATCTGCCTCCACCTTCGTCTCCTCCCTCCTTCACTGTGCGTTAGCAAAAACCCCGGTTTCAGGGTGGGGAGGTGGGGCAACATGGTATATGATCCAGCCTGTTCAGTCATCTGTAAAAAGATGCGAAGGGGATGCTTCTTTCCTTTGCCCCAAGGAGCTGGGCCAGTGTGTGGGCCCATCTCAGGTGGGTTTTGGGAGGCAAACACTGGATAATACAGAACTCATTCCTTTACACACACACACACATACACACACACACACACGGCATCATGTGCTATTCTAATTGTGGGAATATGGTACAGCAGGGAATAAAACAGAGAAAGTCTATTCTCATGAAGCTGACATTCTAGTCAGGGGAAAGAAATGACAAACTATTTACAAGTAAATATACGATACATTTTAAGTAGTGACCAGTGCTTTGAATGAACTAAAGTTGTAAGGGGGTGGAGACTGAGGAATGAGAATGGGGTGCTCATCTATACAGCGGATGCTCAGGGAAGGCCTGTCTCATAAGGTATCATTTGGGCAGAGACTTGAAGAAAATGAAATGAAGCACCAACATAGTCGGGTATCTGGGGGAAATGGTCACGGGCAGAGGGAAGAGCCAGTGCAAAGACCCTGGGGAGGGAGGATCTTGGCCAGGAGGCCAGGGTGGCAGGAGCACGGTCCACAAGAGAAGAGTAGTAGGTGATGAAGCCAGATCATATATTGGATTTTGGGCTATGGGGAGGATTTTAGATTTCACTGAGTGAGCTGGGAAGCCATGGAGGATGGAGGGGATATTGAGCAGATGAGTGACACAATCCAATTTGTGTTTGACATGGCCCTAGTTTGGGCTGAGTTGATAGGAGTGGAGATGGCAAAAGGGGCAAACTAAAACTTGGGATATTTTTAGAAGGTAGAACCAATAGGGGCTGAATGATAAGGGCAGAATGATGACAAGCCCTTCCCTTGAGGGAAGTTTCTGAATGGTTCTCCCTTTGCCTGGCTGTGGATTATCATGGGCACAGAGGCGGCCATGGTAAAAGGCAAAGGATCAGACTCCAATCCTGATGTTGGCTGCTTGAGATGCTGGTGGCCGGGCTGCTAGCCACGTCTAGGAAGCCCATAGCCCCGAGCAAGTAGAAGGGTGACCACTTAAGCCAGACATATCTGAGCCCACTTCCTACAGGGTCCTGGGGCAGCCATGCACCAGCCCTGACTTCTGTGACGCCCCCAGGAGACAGAGCTGGAAGTCCTGCCTTCTCTCCCAGCCCTAGGAGGCATCTGCTCTGTGACCTTGAACCAGGCACTTTCTTTCCTGCTCTGGGAAGGAGGAGGATGGAGGGAGGGAGAAAGCAGTGTCCTGAAGAAACAAAAGGGTTGCCATTCACCATTCAGAAAGCTCAAGGAAATCACGAATGCGAAGGGCTAGAGCAGAGTGAAACTGCACCTGTTTCCACGCCATGCACCTCGACCCGTGTGTCCCCGCCCGCCACAGGGCAGTCTCATGCGGCCGCAAAGGAGAACAGAGGAGGAGTGTGCAGGCTCATTTCTTAAACAACTGGGACAATGAGAGAGAGACAGAGATCAGGAGATGCATGAGCTTTCTTGCCTAACACACTCTTTTGAAGCAGTTGCCGAACAGTAATGCCCTAGCCTAAGGGGTTTCTAACTGTGTTCCGCAGGACCCTGGGATGCCAGGAGAAGCCCAGGGTCACTGCAGGGCTGAGGCCACCCCAGCACACCAACTTCACTCTGCTTGTATCTTCCATTTTCTACACTGAGATTTCCGGGGGCACTTTAAGAAAGAACAGCAGTTGTAAATGCAGAGCACTGTGGGCCAGGCAGGTGAAATGAATGAACGAATCGGGCCAGCTATAAAACACTGAGCTATATGACAATGTAGGGGACACATGCTGCCCACTTTGCTGCTACTTAGCTCCCCCTGATTGCTGCACTGCAGGAAGGGGGTGTGGAGGCACTAAGTCATCTGATTTTTCAAGAGAAACCAGAGATCCAGATTTGCGTATGATTCAGCCCACGTGCCAACCAAACCATACATGCTTGTGGGCCACCAGTTTGCCATCTCTGGCCTAGAAGTATCTGGCTTTCAGAGACAGTTTGGAGGAGGAGGAGGCCGGAATCTAGAAGGCAAACTCTTACCCGACCTCCCCCTTAGAGCCAGCTAGACTGGGATGCACCACACTTACTCAGCTCTGAAATACTTCCCACACAGGTGGCCAGGAGGGACTGCTCCAGGGTCCGGAGCTCCAGCTGAGCATAGGCATCGGCTCGCTCGTCGTGGCCCAGGGACCCACCGTTGTAAGGACTGAAGTACGCGGGGAGGGAGAGGACACCTGTGGGGAAACAGGTAGACAGGTAAGTTCAGGAAGGAAGCAAAGGTCCACAGGCCCAGCCCTGCAGCTTCTGGTAGAGAGGGGGGGTGGGGGCGGTAGTCAGTGGGCAAATGTCAAAGCAGCACTTGAGGCCATCTGAGTTCTACAGAAGCCAGAATGAGGAGCAGCCCACTTGTAGACGTGGTTTCTTGGAGCTGCAGAAGGAACTGGCCTACCTGAGCTTCTGGGCCATATAAGAATTCATTCATTCCTTCACTGCTTCATTCACTGACTATCGAGAGTGTCTCCCTTGGCCCAGGCCTTGTGTGACACTCAGGACGCTGGGATGACAAAGAGACCTGGCTTTGCCTTCACGGACCTCAGGGGATGTGAACGCCCACTGTGCCCACCTGAAGGGTGGAACCAACCCCCTCCGAATCCTCCCACTGCCTCATGCTGTCCCTGTCCCCTCTTCCTGCCAAGAAAGGGACGAGGACAAACCACAGAGAAAGGGGATGCATCCCAGCCACTGGCCAAGTCCAATTAGTGTTTTTCATTAGCACTTCAGGGCCAGAGGGACAGAGCTGTCAGAATCAATCCCGGAGGGTGACAGCCTGTAAATTTGTGTGGCTTCTTAGAAAGCACCAGAAAAGCAAAATGAGACCGGCTTAAAATTACATGTTGGTTCTTAAGAGCCCATGGCCACAGAGATTCCCAGACTTTGGTAACTGCCGTTTCTTCAGTCAATGCATTTTTGTCCCACACCCCCCTGAACTTTTTTTTTTTTTAAAGAAAAATACCCACAGGAATTTAATTGGTCACTTTTGGGAAGATCTCTTAAAATTCCTTGAGATAGCTGGAGAACCCCTGGGATGTGGCCAAATCCGTGTGAGAATTCCCTACCCTGCACACAGAAATGAAATGAGGATGGCGACAGCCAGAGGTGAAGCAGAACAGTCAAGACAGGGCCTTGGAGCCGGAACGTTTGGGTTCCTGATTCTGGCTCCATCACTTAACCAGCGGTGTGATCTCGGGCCAGTGACTTCCCTTCTCTGTGCCTTGGATTCCTTGCGCCGTAGCTAAGGGTAAGACAAGCCCCTGGTTCGTAGTGAGGCCGTGAGGACGAACTGAGCTGTGGATGTCCATACTTGCACCATGCATGCCTCCGAGGAAGGGCTCTGGGGCTGTTGCTGTTATTTCTGCTATGTGCTGGGAATGGAGGCTTAATTTACAACACGAATTTATTCTTTCTACAAGGTAGGCACTGCTGTCTCCAACTTAGATCTTGGGGGACTGACGTTCAGAGAGTTTGAATAACTTGTTCAACTTAGCGGCAGAGCTAGGAGCTGAGTCTGGATGTGGCAGGCTTTCAAATGGGTACACTTCTCCCCTCTTGGAAGCCCACATCCAAGGAGCACCCCACCAAGGCTCACCTATGGCCCTCTTATCCCTGCCCGGTTCACCCAAGAAGCCCCCCACTGCGTTCCACGGCGGGGGGAGGGGAGAGGCAAACACACACGGCAGTCTTCTTCCTGCCCAGACCCTGGCGGTGTTCTCCGATGGCTCTGCCGACAGTCCGCCCTGCCCTCCTCACCTGGCCTCCCCCTGACCCAGCCTGCCTGCCTCCTCCACGCTGCCTCACTGCCCCCCGAGTCCCCCGTCACCCCTCCTGCATGGCGGTGGCCCCTCCCATCACATCTGGTGCCCACATGGCACAGCAGGGCATCAAAGCACTTCCTCAGAGCACTGTTTCCAGTGGGAGAAGGAGGAGGGCATGATGGGGTTCCCCCTGCCTCCTAGCCCTATGCCCCAAAGCAGAAACTCTCCCTGACGGCTGAGTATGCAAACACATTAGGAACAGCTGGCTCTGAGAATTAAAACAAGTAAAACAAAAGAGAATTCGCTCCCCTCCAACACACACACACACACACACACACACACACACACACGCTCCAACCCATAGACACACACGCAAGCACGCTCCAACCCATACACACACACATGCACGCACGCATGCTCCAACCCACAGACACACACATGCATGCATGCTCCAACCTATAGACACACACGCATGCACACACGCTCCAACCCATAGACACACGCACGCACGCTCCAACCCATAGACACACACGCATGCACACACACTCCAACCCATAGACACACACACACACATGCTCCAACCCATAGACACACACGCACGCACGTTCTAACCCATAGACACACACACACACATGCACGCATGCTCCAACCCATAGACACACACGCATGCACGCACGCTCCAACCCATAGACAGCCCAAACATTTGGGAGAGTTTCCACACATCTACGGGTCCTGCGCCGGCTCTGCTCCCCTCCCTTCTTCATTATTAATCTACAGAAACAACGCTGGGGACATGTGGATCAAATTTACAGTGCTTAGGGCAAGGGAATGGGAAATTCAGCAGATTTGTCAAAGGGTTCCCAGAGAGAAAGATTACATCACTGGACCCAGTAACGGGAGCCGGCAGGTCCATTAATAACAGCTCCCACCTTCCTAGTCATCGCCCCCCCACTGGGGCTTTCACTCAATACTGTGGCAAAAGTAATTATGAACCTATTATTAATAATAATCATTGATGGCACCACAGCTTTTGCCTAGTACCTTTTGCTTTGAAGAGACATTCAGCATTGAGCAACGTGTTCTTCCAGTGCGAGAGGCAGGGTAATGGCCACGTCCGGCTTTCACTGAGGGCTTCCTGTGTGCCGGGCACACACCATTCCCTTTAATCCCCCAAGCTTCATGATGGACTCTGCACCCATCTCGCAGATGAGGAACCCGAGGCCCCCAGAAGACTAGCCTGAGGTTACTGAGGCGCAGACACTGAACTGGGGCTAGAATTTCAATCTCGCCACCTCGTCCTTTAACCAGCCCCAGGGGATTTGCGAGAAGAGGGCTTCCATTGTGTGTGGGCCTGGGGTTCGACAGGAAGAAAGAGAAACTAAGACCCAGAAATGGGACTTTCCTTTTAATGGTTCCCCGGGCACCCCTTGCCAAGGATCCCCGGAGGCCTCCCGTGGAAGTCTGCAGATGGAGGCTGTCCCCTTATTCCCTCGGATCTTTCCAGAATGCAGCTCCACAACTTGCGCTCCACATCCGCCCCTACGAAAGCCTTTTTTATGTCAATCTGAAATTCATATAAGCCTGCTCCTCACAGCTCTCAGTGGAGAAGGAATATCTTTATGTCCTCTCAACACTTCAGCGTCTTCTTTGCCCCACACACTCCCAGCTTTATGATAGGGGCTGCCCAGCACAAGGCCATTCTGGAAAAAGGGATTTAACACACACACACACACAGGCACACACACAACCAAAAGAAAAGAAAAAAAGAAAGAGCATCTCTTTTTTTCCTCCCATTTTTGTAAAATCCTTAGGAAAAATTATTTACTTCAGTCCCAATCAAAAAGCAAGCATGGTGGACTGTGTCCCTTGATGAGTTAATAAGGACATCCCTGATCAATCCCTGTGAACTCTGTGAAAGTGACAGAGAAAACCCTAATGCATCACTCCATCATTCCCGCGACGTGATCTACGGAGTCGGAAGCAGTGATCCTTTACCTCCCTCTTCTGTAATATGAGCAACTCTGTTCAACGTTCCCTTCGAATGTGCTCTAGCTGCATGTGAAGCTCTGCATTTCTCAATCTATACACAGAACCGTCACCTTCCCTCACTCAATTTTGCTCAATCTGGTTGCCCAACTCCCGAATCTCGGAACTCATTATCTCATTCCCCAAAGCCGTGGCTGTCTCCTCCCCCGTCCCCTCCTGAGCATAGCGCCACATCCGCCCAGTTGCACAAGGGCAGCCTGTGAGTCACCCTTATCAAGCCTCCCTCTCGTCCTCCACCTCCCTGATCAATGGACCAACCGCAAGCCTCACTGCTTGGACCACTTGGGCGTCTCAGAACTCCGCCCCTGCCATGACCCCAGTCCAACCACTCTCTTCCCTCACCAGATACTCACCTGTCTCCTCCCACCAATCTTGTCCCAACCTTGCCGTCCCTTACTCTGATCAGTACTCTTACTTTGGCTTGGTACTCTTCAGTGACTCCCCACCTCCCCACAAAGGAAAATAACCTTTCCACAGGTAACAACGGATCATTTTCTTTCTCTGAAACTTAGGGACGAAAACAGTTCTACCAGTGCATGGGGGAAATCCCCAGCACCTCCCAGGAAATCAGCAAGAGTCAAGAAGCCTACGCATATCTGATCCCTGTGGCTCCAAGCTGTTTTGTGAGTTTGGTCCCTTGGCTCTGCGCCAGCCCTGGGTTTGGAAAAGCAACCCGCTTCCTGCCTAAGAGATTCTCCGCCAGTGCCCAGAGAGGGCGCCACTGAGCTAGGTGGGAAAGCCTCTGAGCCAGGCCTGGGAACCCCGCCTTCTTGCCCTCCCTTGCCAACCAGGAATCAGACTGGGTTTCAGTTCTCCCGGGTGTGAGCTCCTCCAAGCAAGCAGCAAAAGAGAAGCAATGGACTGCACGCCGGGTTGACAAACTAGACTTTCAGTGCGAAGGCTTTTCAGAAGCAGGGCTCAGTCGAAAGGCCAAATCCATGGGGATTTCGTTCTCGTCTCTGTGAAACACTGGGGTAGAGTCGTGGCTTCTAGAATCTTCTCCAGCACCGGGACCCTACGCTCCGACGGGCCTGTCTATGTACTCTAGCACTGATGTGCAGCGCTCAAAACTTTCTCCTTGCTTTCATTCCACTAATGTCCTAAGTGTGAACAGCAGGAACAAACAGACCCTGTTATTACGATTTCCTATGATTTGATTTCCCCCACAGCTATCATACCTCCTACCCAATACACACACACACGCACAATTTTAAATGTAAAGAAGATGTCCTTTTTTGGTGAAAACTGGCTACATGTATGGTTCAGCTTTTCTGACCAGTCATCAAAAAACCATCAAGACTGTAATATAACTGTTCTCACCCCCCCCCCCGCCCCAATTCAAGAAGCTATTACCAGCGCTCTCCCCAGACTTGTAAATGTTCTTTTCAGGGCACTGTGACTACAGTGGGCCCAGATCCCCGTGCGAGCCTGCGTCCCCCACCCCTGCCCGCGACACTCCCCACCGGACCCACCAGCAACCGGCTCAGGGAAGCTCATTTGTGAAGATGGCAAAGGCCACCGCTGGTCTCCTGTTTCTTTAAAATGAAAACCGGGATGCTGAGGATTACTCTTTTATTGCCCTTGTGAGGAAACTTGGCAGGGTGTATTGTGCTGGTTTTCTTAGGAGCTGGAAGCTTGGGTGGGGTTCAATCCATAAGCTTCTGAAAATAAAAATTATATTGCCCTACTGAGCGGTTTCCAAATAGCCCACATAATCCAACACTTTTTACTTTTTAAAAAGTGTTTCCATTCTCTGATCTGGAATTTTATATATAGCATGTTTAATGCCCAGCGTTGGATATTAGTCATACTGAAACAAAGTGCTGAAAAGTTAAAGCATGGCTAGTTTTCAGAGAGACGCAAATGGAGAACAAGGACAGTCAATTCTAGAAAAACTTCACTGAGTGGTATTTCTCCTGACATTCTGAGGCCAGAAAAGGTTGGGGGTGGTTGTTGAGGCAAGGTGGGGGGGAGGGGAAGGAAATAAGAAGGAAAAACCTGGAGAACTGTCCATCATTCATGTAAAACTGATTCATCAAGAATAATCGAAAGCTCATCTAACTCTTGGCCAGAACCCCTCTGAAGATGAGACGACTACGCTATGAGGCTCAGAGTTCAAGCGGGAGAAGATGAGAGCCAGGGGGAGATTGGAGTGTGGTCTGAGTTTGGGAAGCAGGTTTTAACCATGGGTTAATGATGAATGGAGGGGCGCCTGGGTGGCTCAGTCGGTTAAGCATCTGACTCTTGATTTCAGCTCAGGTCATGATCTCAGGCTCATGAAATTGAGCCCCACATTAGGCTCTGTTCCCAGCACGGAGGCTGCTTAAGATTCTTTCTCTGCCTCTCCCCCCTCCAAAAAAATAATAATAATAATAATTAATAGAGATGGGCTACCACATAGTGAGTAGTACTCTAAGCCAGGAATGGGATGAACCCCAGCATTTGAACCCACACAAAGACCCCAGCAGGTAGCTACTAGTTCCATGTACCACTGAGAGACACTGAGGTTTAGATGGCCGGGTCACTTGGCTAAGGTCACAAAGCTAGAAAATGGCAGAGGTGGGATTCAGACCCAGCCTGTCCGACACTGGAATCCATATGGGTCACCACCACGGCACACCCTCCCTCCCACGTGGGGCTCTCGTCATTCAAGCTCAGGGAGAGACACTTGCTTCTGCATGCACCATTCCCATTAGCAGTGTGCTTTCCCTTCTTCTTCAGGGTGAGGAAATTAAAAGCAAACAACGGTGGTCTGGTTCACACCTGACCCTGGCTAAGTCATCAGAACACCAATGGCTAAAGATGGTCATCCAGTTCAGTCAGGCCCAGGGGATGAGGAGCTCACTGTGAAACAGTAAAATAATAATGCACATTTATGACTGCCCAGGATGCTAGGGGCCAGAGAACCCAGGGCAAGATCAAAGCCGGCTCAAGTACAACACGTTCATTGCCAGCATCCCCAATTCTCTTTAAAAAGATGATTAAAAAGAATATGGTAAAAAGCAAACCTCACCATGAATTCTGGGCTGCAATTCACCTCCCTCTGGAGCCCGTGACCATCCTGGGCCTCCTGGCAGAGGACCTGCTTGGGGAGCTGGCCTCGGGGCTGCCTCCTCCCCCTCCAGCTGGCAGCATCACCTCCAACCCCAGGGCCGACTCACTCAATGCTCAGGGGGCCCCAAGGGGGGGCCACCATAGAACAACAACAGCCCACCCCAGAATCTCCACAAGGAATGCTGGCTCCCCGGCATTCTGGCTGCTTGTTTCATTAAGCCACAGATCAGTTCTGTCCTAGACCCGGAGGATGAATGTTAGGAGCCCATAAAAGAACAATCTAGTAGAGATCATGGATTGTTGCTTAATTTGGGGGTGGGGTGGGGAGTAAAAACCTAATAAAATGCAGTCTTTTCATTGCCATTTCCCCTCTTCGCAAGAGAGTAAAATAAAGCCAGAGTAACCAAGCAGATCAATTTCAGGAAATTAAACCTAAAGGTGAACTCTGGAAAAACCAGCAACAGTCACAACATCGGGCAGTATGGGGCAGAAAACTCACAGTGACCTACTGAGCTTTTTCCCCTGGAAAAACATCTCCATGGTGTTTAGAGTACTTTTTAAGAGATTCTGGGTGGCCTCTCTGCAAAGCATTGATGTAACACATCAAGAACTTGAGTGCAGGAAGCGTGAGCCTTGGAACTGCTGCCTCTTAAAAAAAGAAGCCACCACATGACCATGGGCCTTTGTCGAATGCTGTTCTTGACCCACACTGGGTGAGCACATGAATTCCTGTGAGCCCAGGCCAACAGAGCACCCCTTTTGTATAAAGGCAACACATTCAGCGTGCATGGGTGGTACACACAGTCATCACCCTAAAATATCAGCCCTTTCCCCCATCAATGCACACAGCCACCCGGGTAAGAGTGGTTCTCTCTATGCTAGGGTTTTAAAAAGGTTTTGCATTCCCATGCTTTCTAAACTTTATTTATTTTTTTACAATGCATATGATTTATTGGCATAGTAAAATGTGATTGCTATAAGGGAAATGGGGGACAGGGAGGGAGGGAGATCCTTAGAGAATGAGGAGGGTGACCAGTGCTTCTGCTGAGCAAAGGAATATCCATAACTTCAACTATGGCAGAAAATTAGTTATCAGAAATTAAATATTTATATAAGAAAACAAGCATATGTTAAAAAGAAAAATACTATAATCCAGTTACATATTAAGAGCCAGAATGGAGGTCATCTATCATAAGAGATAGTTTTTTTTTTTTTAAGACTTTAGGTATTTGAGAGAGAGAGAAGGAGTGCGCACGAGCAGGGAGAGGGGAAGAGGGAGAGGGAGAATAGACTCCCTGCCTGATGAGCAGGGAGCCCAACGCAGGGCTCGATTCTGGGACCCTGGGATCATGACCTGAGCTGAAGGCAGACACTTAACTGACTAAGCCACTCGTGAACCCCAAAGGCTAGTTACTTCCGCATGGGAGAATTTTGGATGAATTTTTTCTCCATTATTCTTCATACTTTTTTCTAATGATTAAATAATGACCACATGTATTTTAATAAAAACAAAACCATTATTACAACCATTGCGAGCTCATGGAGGCCAAAAAATAAAAAAGGTAAATAAAAGGAAAACCTCGTTGTTTTACAGAACTACTACTACCAAAAAAAAAAAAAAAAAAAAAAAGTAAGAAGAAAGGATATTCCTTTTGGAAGAAATCCAGGCAGAAACTGTTCTACATTGCTATAAGATTTTTCTGCATGCCTCATTCTAAGAATCTGCCCCTCTGAGAGCCAGCGCCTTCCCCTGGCCCGGTGGTGGTGACTCTGGGAGGCTCAGGGGCTGTGTCACCAGTCAGACTCCTTGGGCATCCTGATAACCGGCCCAGCTGTGTACTCGCTGCACGGCGTCTGTGTGATCATGATGCAGCCCTCACGGTGGCCTGGACCTCCAGCACCCGCCATGGCAGGTGCAGGGGGCAACGTGCTGGTCACTGAGGACAGGGACAGCCAGGAAAGTCTTCACACCACATGACCAGTATCACCAATTGAGAAAAGGAGCCTGGCACTGCCAGCACTGTTGTGGGGGTACTGGTGGGCATGGGGATGGGAGAGGACGCAAAGCTCGGGCCAGGACTGGTTCCGGAGCCACATCTCCTGCTAGGGAGCAGCGCTGCCGGGAGAAAAAAGAGGGGAGCAGAGAGTCTTTAAGTATCAGCCCAGAGGGGAGGAGAGGGATAAATAAGCCAAGCACCTAAAACACACACACCAGTCACCCCTTGGGGGTTAAAAAAGAGGCACATATCACAAGGTCCAGGGCAGATGGCCAAGGCATTTATTAACAGATCATGAATGCATTAGTCAGAAATTTACTGTGCTAGAGTTCTTCTAACAAATATAACCTGCTTCACTCGGCTTTGGGTCCCATTCCAAAGGGTTTTGACTATTAGACTCTCCAGATGATTTAATAGCATGAGTCAGAGAGAAGAGGGTTTAAAATCCAGCTCGGAATCTTATTAGCTGTGTGACCTTGGACCAGTTACTTAACATCTCTGAGCCTCAATGTGCTCATCTGTGTAAAAGGCTTAATAGCTCCTAGTTCACAGGATTGAGGATTAAAAGAGGTTAAGTGAGCAAAATGCCTGACACATAGTAAGTGTGTAGTAAATGGGAATATTCTTATAAATGGCTTCATTGGTTCCCAGGGCCAATGGCTTTGGAATAAAACCATCAGATACCATATTAAAGTACTTACCACATTAGGAAGAAGGGATGGACCCGAAGCCAATCTATCCCATTATTTTTCTGAAGACCACTGTGGTCTACACTGATAAAAAATCATGCTTTACTCATGAAAGATGGGTTATTTATTCTGCATTCGTTCACTCACTCATTTATACAACACCTATTTATCGATGACCTAATCATGTGCCAGAAGTAGCTACGCTCTGGGATAGAAAAGTGAACAGACAAGGTCCCTACCCTCTTGATGTTTGCGGTCTAGGGAAGGAGGACAGACAGTATACCAACCAAGTCGGTATTGTGTGGAAAGGGCTAGAGTCAGCACAAGGAGCCCAGAGGAGGGGTGTCCAAGCCAGACTATCCAGGGCTAGTGGTCAAGGAAGGCTTCCTGGAGGAAGGGACATCTCAGCTGATGACGAGTAAATGCCAGTCTGATGAAGGGACTGAGTGGGTCTTCCAAGGAGAGGAAAAGCCTGTTTAGGAAGGGTCTGGGGCAGTGAAAGGTTGGGGAGAGGCCCGATAGAGCAAGCACATTATCTGTACTAGAGATGTGTTTATTTGGAGCAGCCTGGGAGGTGGCTAATGGAGATCATTGCTCTCTCTCCACCTACCCTTGGAGCCAGTACTAATCCAAGGGTTAGCAAACTTTTTCTGTAAAGAGTCAGAGTGTAAACATTTTTGGCTTCGCAGGTCTCGGTCACAACGGCTCAACACAGCCTGTGTACTGTGCACGTATGATATGCAAACAAATGGGCGTGGCTGTATTCCATGTACGGAACTATAAATACAGATTTGCATCTCATATCATCTTCACGTGTCGTGAATAGCCTTCTTTTAATGAACTTTCTCAACCATTTAAAAATAAACTCATTCTGGGACGCCTGGGTGGCTCAGTTGGTTAAGCGTCTGCCTCCAGCTCAGGTCATGATCCCAGGGTCCTGGGATCGAGTCCCGCATCGGGCTCCCCGCTCCGCGGGGAGCCTGCTTCTCCCTCTGCCTCTGCCTCTCTATCTCTCATGAATAAATAAATAAAATCTTTAAAAAAAAATACATAAACTCATTCTTAGCTTGGGGACCCTACGGAAACAGGTGTTACATGTGTCAGGTGGGATGTGGCCTGCTGACCCCTGTCCTGATTCAGAGCCGCCTGGAGGGACTGAGAGGCGGGGTGCGGAGCTATGGGCAGACTGGGACAGGCCTCCGGGGAGGGGCCCCGGGGAAGGATCGGGGGGAGGGTACTAGCCACAAGAGTCTAACGGGCTGGGGCTCAGTCCTGAGGGCAATGCGGCCCCACCGAAGGGGTTCGAGCTGTTGAGTGACACAGTCATACACGCATGTCAACAGAGAAATCAGGCAGCAGTGTGTGAACTGCACCAGGAGCAACGCTGCTGGCCGAGGACACGTTCTCTGCTGTGGGACTTCATGGTCCCAAACCCACCCTGGGCCGCTGTCTGGGCTCTTACCTCAGTAAAGCCGCACATTTCTTTCAGCTTTTGCATGAAGCACTTCGACGTCAGAGGTAGCAGATGGTAGTTTTTAGAACTCAAACTCGGCAAGGCACCATTTTTAAGGCCAAATAAGTGAAAACTGTATTTGACTACCTTTAAAATTGGTGATGGTCCTAGGTCAACTTGAAGCAGTTGGCAAATTTCAATCTATCAGGCTCAAAAAGGTAACTCATGAAGAATGGGAGAATTTTTACAACATATGCCTTGAAATCTGGGTCCGAACAAAGATACCCCAGTCCTGAGTGCATTGGGGACACCAGGGCCCAGAGGCGATGGTGCCCCCTTCGTTGCTCATACAGAGCTCACACACACACCCACCCCGCCGCCACACACACTCCACACACACAGAGAAACGGCTGCTTGCAAGCAGCTAAATTCTGCAACAGAGAACACATTCTCTAAGGCCCTGGGACCCCGTGTCAAGGTTAACTGATGGCTTCCAATTTGAAATAAGCATCTGAGCAGGCTACGGAAATTTTAGCACTGTGCTACTATTCCCGTGATTCATTCACTTATGCAAATATCCCTTATGTGCCTATTAATTACCCTGAGCTTGGCACTAGGAATATAGAGGTGAATAGACACAGGATGCTGCCCTAGAGGAGAGGAAAAACATGTAGACAAATAATTAAAATGCAGTAGGATACGTGTGTGTGTGTGGGCGGGGGGGGTCTGGAGTAATAGAAATTTGGACAGAGTCTGGAGAGAGGGCTTTTGCTATGTGCCATCATGAGCTAAGGAGGAAAAAAATAACAAGATGTTTCAGAAGGCCCCCACTTATTCCAAGAACCCCAAAGGATTTTACAGACTTTATGAGAAACAAACAGTCCCGGTCAACCCATGGCTGAGCAACATCACGCAACACCAGAGTGGGCTAAAGAGGATGCAGGAGGTACAGGGAAGGAAACTAATTTCTAGAAAGGAGGTCTCTTACAGAATTGCTCATTTCTGGGCTGAGGACACCCCAGACCTCACTGGGTCACTCCCAGGATCTTGAAGGACACCATGATCTTTCCCTACTAAGATGTATGAAAACAGTCGCTGATGCTCGAAACCGTGCCAAGGCTCTGTGACCAATGCCATGCCATTCCTTCTTTCTAACAGAACCCCGGACTATTCTTTCTGGAACAGTCACATACTCTGAACCCTAGGGGACACTTCCTTGGCCTCCCTACAGCGGTGCAACACGGTTTCGGACAATGGGACATAAATTCAAGACTTCAGGGGTTCTGGAAACTGTTGCTTTCCCGACCTAAGGGGACAGGCCATCCAGCTGGCAGAACTCCTGCTTTGCTGACGACCTCCAATATGACACAGCATCTGAAGAAGGTGCAACCGGGAGGCAGGCCACCTGCAGCAAAAGCTGGAGCACCGTCCAGGGCCCACCGTCCTTCAGTGGAGGCGGGGGGGGGGGGGGGAAGGTGCCGCAGGAAGGGACAAGAGCAAGATGAGAACCAGCGCTCAGGATGGCAGAGCAGACAGCAGAAAGAGCCTGGGTCTCTGACAGCCTCACCAAGCAGCTAACTACCAGCAGGAGATGCTGGTCTCTGAATGTTTTACAGAAGAAAAACCACCCCGTTGGTCGGCGCATTCTTTTTCTAGGGCTGCGGTAACAAAGTTCCACAGACTGGGTGGCTTACAGAAGGTTGTATTCTCACAGTCCTGGAGGCTGGAAGTGTAAGATCAGGCGCTGGCAGGGCTGTTTTCTCCTGAGGCCTCCCTCCTTGGCTGATACATGACTGTGCTCTCCCTGCGCTCCGTGTCTGTGTCCTAATCTCTTCTGACAAGGACACCAGTCATATTGGATGAGGACCCACTCATATGGCCTCATTTTACCTTCATTACCTGCCTGAAGGCTCTATTTCCGAGTACAGTGACATGCTGAGGTACCGGGGGTTAGGACTTCAACATACGAATTTTGGAGGGACACAATTCGGACTCTAACGGTCGGGTTTCCTGTGACTTGCAGATGAAGTCATTTCTCTAATACCAAGATGATTTCTGTAGATCCCGTTTCCAAAACTGTTTTTATGCCATAGAACCCTTTGTTTGAATGAAATCATGTGGAAAGTCCTACAATAAAACCGTCACTCCAGCCCTCATTTAGCTCAGACCGGAAGCTTCATGGTGGACCTTCCTCGTAGACCATTCGGCCACTACTAGGTGAGTATCTGTGCAATGCCAGTCACAGTTTAATTTCAAAAAATGCAGGTAAGCAAAAAGAAAATAAAAATCGTGGTAACTTTACCACCTTGAGATAATCACCACTGACATTATGGTTTTATATCCTTCAGGCATTTGAATATGCACCTATGCTTTGAGAGTACATCTATACTTTAAATAAATCTTTAAAAATCTAATTTTTGAGAGAAAGAGAGAGAGAGCATGCGTGCACAGCGGGGAGGGGCAGAGGGAGAGGGAGAGAGAATCTCAAGCCGACTCCACCCTGAGGGGAAGCCTGACATGGGGCTCAATCCCACAACCCCGACATCACGAGCTGAGCTGAAACCAGGAGTCGGACACTTAACCAACTGCGCCACCCAGGAGCCTGTATACTTTTAATTTTTAAAAAGGAACCCTACCATATCCTTTATTTTATTTTATTTTATTTTAAAGATTTTATTCATTTATTTGAGAGAGAGAATGAGATAGAGAGAGCATGAGAGCGGGGAGGGTCAGAGGGAGAAGCAGACTCCCGGCCGAGCAGGGAGCCCGATGTGGGACTCGATCCCGGGACTCCAGGATCATGACCTGAGCCGAAGGCAGTCGCTTAACCAACTGAGCTACCCAGGCGCCCCCTACCATATCCTTTAATAATCTCCTTTTTCACTTAATATTTCATGGACATTCTCCATGGACCCAAAGAATGTTTCTCATCATTGTTTTCAATGGCAGCAGCACACACCATTCCTGAGGTTCACAGCATTTACTGCCATTATTTTGGGTGAGTCAGGAGGGACACCTCTAATATGACTTCACAGTGAGCACTGTTCCCCGAGTCACTTCAAACTCTGGTGCTCTCGCACTGAGAAGCGTCCTCAAGTGAGGGCTCTACCTGGGAGGTGAAGAACCTCCTCTCCCACCGTTAGGTGACCTTATCAGGGCCTCCTAACAGACATCCATCAGCACCTTCCACCTCTTTGCTCATTTGAAACCCAGGTCTCACCAAAAGGGAATTAAAACCCCAGGAAGATGTGGGGTTTCCTCACATGTGTCTTTGGATGACAGACTCACTCGCAGAGGCCTCAAAGGGCTGGCTATGGGGCTGAATTCCAGGGAGCACTTGGGGTCTCTGGCCCACTGACATCTAGCCCTGGACTTGCACAGGGGATCCCCCCCCCCCACCGCCGGGAAACCCAGGACTCCCAGTGCTTTCCACGCAGAACCCAAATGGGAAGATCTCTTGCTAAGTCACAGGTTTCTGGGGGAAAAGCAGCCTGCAGCAAGCTTCCCTGGGAGGGAGGCCTTTCCTTGGGGGAGCTCCTTTGTCTGGCTGCCTTGGGTATGGCCGAGTCTCTGCCTGTCTGCAGAGCTGTATGTGACCCCGTGCACTTAAACTACAACTTTGGGCTTTGGCCAGAGTCCCTCGCTGTTTGTTTTACAAACTCCTACTTACAGTCTCAAATTAGGCTCATTAAAAAGCCAGCTCCCCATGGGGCTATAAACGTCACACGGACAAACAGAGAGTGAGTTTACAAGGCCGGCGTGTGATCTGCCCACCAAGACCGCTGCGGACCCAGTGGAAATAGTGAATCAGCCTTTTTGGGCAAAACCCCTTTCCCGGGCCCTCCCCGACTGAAGCTGTGCTGGCGACGGGCCAGAGAAGAGGCAGCTCAGGGAAGTCCTTCCAAGACAGCTGGGCTGGCTCTTTCTTGGATTTGAGCAGCACTGACAGAGGGGTCCACTGCTGCTCCCAAACCCTCTGCTAACTCAGCCTTTTCTCGCTTCTCCATGTGCAGCACCCCAGCTCTGTTTACGCCGCCCTCCATGATCATCATCATCATAAGCAGAGGCCGCTGCCAACACAGCACCCCAACTCTCACTCATGCTTGAGCAGATGAGCCTTCTCCTCCCAGGGCTGTTTCTCTTGCCCCCATCCTAGCTCTGTCATCCCTACTTTGCAGCTTCTGCCCGTGGCTGGGGTCACACCCAGGGGGCGGTGGGTCTAGGTGAGTGGAGGGCAGAGAAGGCATCTCCTGCCCCCCCCATCAGGCTCATTCTCAAAGCATCCACGAGTCGGCACGCCGCAAACTCCACTGAGGCTGAATGAAGCAATTTGTCACCTCGGAGATCTTACTATCTAGCCCCCACGTCACCTGCCAGATGGCCAAGGTGAGAAAGAATCAAAGTCTTTTAACCTCCTTGATGAAATTTCAGGAGATTCTTTCTCCATCCTAGGGCTTTACTGAAACACACACAAATACCACTTGTCCAACGCTTACTCTCCATCCCGCACGTAAACCAGAACACACCCCATATTTATATAGCGGAGGCTGGAAGGGACTATAGAAACCACACGGCCTCCAGCCCTACTTGTGCTTACCCGCGGGCCAGATTTAACATGTGGCCATCATGTCATCTATATTAGCCCCCTGCCCAGTACCCGTAGCTCCAGCTGATCACGGCTCTGATGTGTGACATGTCTAGCCAACGCGCCAAGTGGCTGTCAGAGGGCATGGTCCCAGGGACTGCAAACTCACTTCCTCCTAAGAGAGTTCATGCGCAGCTCCAACTGCAAAAAGCTCTTATTCGATCCAATTCTATCTTGTTGCAGCTTCTATACTCCCGGTCCTGTGCCCACACCAGTAAATCTATCCCCTTCCCATGGTGGGGGGGGGGCCCTACCTCCATCACAAGCTCCCCATGGGCCATGGTTCCACCCCTCCTAAATCTGGGGGCCCAGGACTCCTGCACAATTCTGGGGTGTGTGGTGTGTGTCTACCCTGACTGCTTCAGAGTCTGAAATGCTCACAAGTGCAGCCTCACCATTGTGGCTTCCCTAACGGTGGCCATCCTCTTTCTCCCTAGCGACGGGCCCCCCTTCCCAGAGCCTCCTACCCCGACCACAGTGCAGGTTAGGACCCCAGGCCTCGTGAGTTAGGCAGGACCAGCCTCAACACTCAGCTCCACCGCTTATTTGCCATGTGGCTTGAGACAAATGACACCCTCTCTGAGCCCGTCTCCCTGCCTGTGCAATGGGGGTAAGACCCACTCTCAGAAAGCAAGAATGAGGCTCGGCTGAGACCACATGCCTATAGGCTTAGTACGGTGCCAGGCGTAGAGCGGGTGCCCAGGGAACGGAGGCTGTCCCCTGTCCGTGCCCCTGTCACCACGGGCTCCTGGTGACTACCAGTGCTCTCTGCTCTTCTCCTAAGTCCTCAGGCTCGATCAAGGAGTTCTCTGTGATCCGAGGTGGGTAGCTTACGAAGGGCAGACGTGGTATTTTTCATCTCCCTCCTTCCTTCTCTCTGCCGTCTCTGCAGTGCCAAGAACACAGTAAGCATGAACGACCCAGGTTCAGAGAGCACGAATCGGACACTTGCAATATTAAAGCAAACCAAGACAATGGCTTCGGCTTCAGATGACGTGAAAGGTTAAAGAAAACCACCGTCTCTGTGACATCCATCCTTCCAAGAGCAGGTCCGGGAGGGCAGGCGTCAGAGCGCAGGGGCCGGCCGGGGGCTGACCGCTCGGCCACAGGCAGTAGAGAGAGGCTGCGTCAGCGTGGCCGCCTGCCTCAGCCCTCCCCAGCCCTGATCCCAATCCAAAAGATGGGCTGGGGACCGAGCGCTGGAACCATCCACAAGGCCCGGTCGCCACGGTTCTGGTGAAGCCGACCGGCTGTAAACAGCGGCTTTGCAGACTGTAGAGCCCACCCTCTTTGCCCCAGCTCTCCTACTCCCTTACCTTAAAAAGAAACAGAGGGAGAGAGGGAGGGAGGGAGGGAGAGAGAGAAGGAGGGAAGAAGGGAGAAAGGGAAAAAGAAGAAAGTGTTTATCTGAAAAATAAACACGAGTGCTACACAACTGCTTTGAACTTAGAACCCTTGTGACGTTTCCATTAACTAAAGTTTTAGAAAAAGCCACTGCCTATTTGACTCTCAGTCTTCAAATAAACATTGGGAATGGCTTGGCAGGATGAGCCCTCTAGCTGCCCCACTGCCCAGGAGGCCGGTCTCTCAGAAGGGGCGGTTTTAATAGAGGGGCTCTCCTATGGGGATGGAAAGTAAAAATGAAGCTCTCCTTACAGGAATGACGGCGCTGCCTCCTCGGGGAGCAGTTAACAACGGCAGACTAGAGGCCAATGTGCAGAGGGTGCATGGCGTCAGAACTAAATGTCCCAGGGAACCTGAGATTGAACGGTGTCCCCATTCTACCAGTAAGCGAGCCATGCCGTAGGATGTTAAGCCACTTGCCTGACACCCCACAGGTAGGAAGCAAGAGCCTGCATGCCTCACCGCTCCGTTACAGGAAACCTGGGCCTAGCATTTACAAGTCACAATTGGTTGTTTTTGTTAACTTGAGATACAGTTCATATATCCTAAAACTCATCCTTTAGGGGCACCTGGGTGGCTCAGTCGGTTAAGCGTCGGTCTGACTCTTGATTTCGGCTTATGTCATGATCTTGGGGTTGTCAGATCGAGCCCTGTGTGGGGCTTCGTGCTGGGTGTAGAGCCTGCTTAAGATTCTTTCTCCTCCCACCCCGAAAAAAACACAAAACAAAAAACAACCCACCCTTTAGAATAGTACACTTCAGTGGTTTTTAGTATAGTCAAAGAGTTGTGAAAACCCACCACTTTTTAATTCCAGAACATTTTCATCACCCCAGAAGACACCCTGTGCCCCTCAGGAGCCACACCCACTGTCCATCCCCACCACCACCCCGCCCCCTGCAGCCCTGGCAACCAGGAACCGACTTCCCGTCTCTCGGAGCGCGCCTGTCTTGGACGGCTCATACAGAAGGAGTAGCACAAGAAGCCGTCTTTAGTGTCTGGCTTCTCTTATGGAGTTTAACGTTTTCAAGGTTCATCCATGCTGTAGCACGTGTCAGTCCTCGCCTCCTTTTTGTGCCCGCATGATCTTCGGTTGTATGGGTCAACCATGTGTCATGTCCCTCTTGATTTGTGGATGGACATTTGGTTGGTTTCCACTTGGGGGCTACTGGGGAGAATACAGCTATGAACATTCACATACAAGTTTCTGTGAGGACATACGTTTTCGGTTCTCCCAAGTGTGTCTCTAGGAGTGAAACTGCTGGGTCAGAGGGTAATGCCATGTTTCACTTTTTGAGGAACTGTCCAACTGTCTTCCACAGTGACGGCATCATCTGACATCCAGTGGTCTAGGAAGGTTCCCGTTCTGCTTGCCTCCTCACCAACTCTTGCTACTGTCTTTTTGGTTAAAACCATCCTAGTGGGTATGAAGCTGTATCTCGTTCTGTGACAGTTTTTTAAAAATATATTTATTCTTTGGCAATGATTCGATGCTAGAATGGGCCTCCTTAGGAGGTGTGCCGCCGCAGAAGACGTGGAGGAAGCCCAGAGAAAAATAAGAAACACATTTAATAAGAAATCAGTCCTAGGAGATTAGGATGATCCTAAGAATGAAGCTTCCTCACCAGCTCCATGTCAAATTACTTCTATTATAATCATCATTAATGCACGTTTACTTCAGAAAAATATAGAAAATATAGTCCAGCTCAAGGTAAAAAATAAAAGTGGCCCATAATGCCATTATTGAAAGAAGTATTGATATGTTTTTTAAACATGCAGGTTGTAGCATTTCACTTACTACACCGCAAAGCATTTTCTCAGGCCATTAAAATCTTTGAGACAAGCCTTTAAATGTCTCCATGGTCACTGCCACCTGCTGCAGGCTCTGGTAGCCTGCTTTGTTCTGGGTCTCCTACATGTGTTCACCTTCCTTTCTTTTGAAACTAACCATCATTTAGTTCCCAGCATCAGGGCCTCTGGTTGGATATAACTTCCTTCCAGGGGGGCGGGGGAGGTAGAAGTCTGTGTAGAAACCCCTGGAGAGCCTGTAGGATGGACACATGGGCACATGTACATGTGTGTACACACACACGCACGCACATACACACACGCACGCACAGTCCTTACATTTCCCTGTGAGGACCATTCTGATGAGAGAAAGCAGAGAAGTTGGACCGTGGACTTGGGGACACTATAGTCCCCAAGCACTCAAGGCTAGTGAGTTCACAGAGCACACTGAGGGGCTGAGGGGCAGCACAGCTCAATAAAGGAGAATTTGAGGGCCACAGTGAGGTTTGAATGTCAGGTTAGTCCCTTACCCAGGGATGCTGGGCACATCTTCAGCCTTTCAACAGTGAAATGGGACCAACAACACCGAAAGTACCTTGCAGGGTGCTGTGAGGGTCCAGTGAGAGCCTAGGGCAGTGCCTGAGACACAGAATGGGCTAGAAATGGTCCCTGGGGCCAGGCGGTGAGCAGAGAAAGTCCTTGTAAGTTAGCAATGGGGAGGCCTGCCTCCCCCCTACGGTTCCTGAATGAGCAGTCCCTCCCTAAAGGATCTGTGACCATTTATTTGCCTGTTTCCAATCCCACTCACTCCACAAAGCAGAGGCCACAGGACTTTGAGTGGTGTCCACCTAAAGTCGCTGATTTGGCAAGAGGCTTAGACTGCCTCTTCTAGTCCCTTCCCTCTAATTTCATCACAAAACTTTAGTACAGATGTGGCTCCTCTTTTCCCTGTTTCTGAAAATATTCCTAAAAGTAATGTCTCAGACAGCCCAGGAGCAATGAGCATAAGCCACCCCGACCCAGGGTTCTAATGCCATTCTCCAATAAAAGGACCCGAGTCCCATCGGAGAAATGGTAGATTCTAGAAAGGGGCAGCAGTACAAAAGATGAGTTTGGAACATGTAGCACCAGAAAGGATGACAGGGGCCAAAAAAAGAAAATGATAGGGTGTGTCAAAGGATGCAGGAGCCCACTGAAAGAGCTCCCAATGGCCCACACTGGAACACCGTGAGCAATAAAAAGTACCATGGCATTGGATTATAATCCAAAGTAGAAAATAAATATCCTTGTGTCCATATGATTAATAATGATGGAATGATTGAAGGGGAAAATAGATACATCTTTCATACTGAATAATTCTAACTAACTTATGTAAATGCATCTCCCTCTAGAAGGTGGGGCATAAATTCGTTCCCCTTAAGTGTGGGATGGGCACAGTGATTCCTCCTAAGGAGTACAGTATGGAAAGGGCTGGTGGAGGAAGGGTACCTTTACAGCAGAGAAACCTGACCAACAGTATCTCAGCCAGGTGGTTGGGGTTAATGTCATCAGTGATGAGTCACGTTGACATCATGGACCTTTGGCAGGACGTGAGAAGCAGGGTGCTTGACCTCTGTGATCCGCCCCCAAAACCTACAATCCCCATCTAATCATGAGAAAAACCTCAAACCCAAATTGAAGGATATTCCACAAAATACACAACCAGTACTCCTCTAAATGTTATGCTCACCAAGAACAAGGAGAGTCTAAGAAACTGTCAGAGCCAAGGGGAATCTAAGGAGACATGGACTTTAAATATAACACAGGATGCTGTGGCAGAAAAAGACCATTAGGTAAAAACCAAGGAAATCCTATTGGAGTAGAGACTTTAGCCAAAAACAACACTTCAATATTCATTCATTCATTGTGACAAATGTACAATGCGACTCTCTAAGACGATAATAGGAGAAATTAGGTGCAGAGTATTTGGGAACTTGCTGTACTATTCTTGCAACTTGTCTGTAAATCTGAAACTTCTAAAGTAGAAAGTTTATTAAATGTTATTAAATAGGTAAATTCTAAAAAAAAAAAAAATTGTGCCAGAAACATCGTGTGTACTTCCCAAATTCCTAGTAAGGTGACCTGTCCTGGAATCTCTAAAATCTATCTAAAATTCTGCAGACACTTATCTCATATGGCACTTGCAATACTTGATTGCATTATATCTATTGATTTGTATATCCATTCATAAAATATTTTATTGAGTCCTTACTGGGGGCCAGGCACAGTGCTAGGCCCAGAAGATATAATGGTGTTGAATTTGGTGCTTTTCCCTTTTCCTTGGGCCGGGGGCCGTGACAGGAGGTGCCCTGTGGAATTGGTTTGGTCCTTCTGTGACCAGGGAGGCAGTTGGTGTTTGCTGGATGAGGGTTCTGGCCCATCTCAGGCACTTTGTGCCCTTACTGGGCACCTTGGGGTAGCCAGGCATTTAACGAGGCTGACATCCTTTAGGACACTTCAGGTTGCTTTATTCATTTTTTTTCCCCAATATATATATATTTTTTCTGATTATAAAGGTAAATACGGTTATTATTTAAAAATCGGAAAAACGCAAATTTTAAAAAAGGAAGTGTCCTATAATCTTACCTTCCAGAGATAACTTATTAATTTAGCACAAACTTTTTCTTCAAATAGTTTTTTGGGTATATATTAACATATCAGTATTTCTTCCACAGATAGGTAAAATATAATGTCGTTATTACCCTAACACTAAATCCTATCTTTTTTTTTTTTTTAAAGATTTTATTTATTTATTTACAGAGAGAGACACAGCGAGAGAGGGAACACAAGCAGGGGGGAGTGGGAGAGGGAGAAGCAGGCTTCCCGAGGAGCAGGGAGCCCGATGCGGGGCTCAATCCCAGGACCCTGGGACCATGACCTGAGCCGAAGGCAGATGCTTAACGACTGAGCCACCCAGGCATCCCTAAATCCTATCTTTTGTGGACATTTTTTCAGCTGATTATACTTAGCTATATATATAATATATATATATGCGCACGTGTGTGTGTTTAAGATCTGCACAATTTCCTGCTACAACTGCCTCCCCGCATTAGGACCGTGTCCACAGCTGGCCCCCCTGGTGCCCGGGCTTTCTACTGGCTCAGTGAGGGATTTCCCCTTCTCTTGGCTCTTCCCCCGCTGGGGTGGGGGCAGCCATCAGAGCAGCTCCTGGGAGGAGGTGTCCTGAGCAGGCCATGAGTCAGGCAGAGGAGCTTCCGGAATGGGATCATGCTGCTGGGGAGCTGTGGACACCCCAGCAGGGCCCGCTGAGCACCGACTCAGTGAGGTAGGAGGGAAGGGACGGGGCTCCCATCTCAAGCAGAACCTGTAACAGCTAACGAGCACAAGTTGTACCCAGAATAGGAGAAGCACAGTAAATGACCCAGGGCTTCCCCATCAGGGATATTCCTGAGTTACTTTCACTTATAACAAGACAACCGCTTGCACCGGTGAGGGTGAGGCTGAGCCAGGGAGGCGCCAGGGCTGGTTCTGGCCCGTGGAGGAGAAGATGCAATTCTCTGTCGTGCCTCCAAGTGCCAGCATTGCAGGAATACCCTGTCAGCTCTGGCTCGGCTTCTCATAAAACAAGACCACGGTGCATTGCACATAATTGTTTCCTCATGCAAACGCAAGGCTACCCGGCCGTGCTGGGGCCTGGGGCCATCTAGGGGACTAATTCCGCCTAATGGGGCACCCAGGCTGCAGGGTGGTGGGCCCTGCTCCTGCTGGCTTCAGAGACCTCTGGCCATCTTGGCTCGGGCACCAAAGGGTGCCCTTTCAGTTCCGCTGAAGCACTAAGACAGAGACTGCTGTGGTTGTTTGCTTAAATGTTCAGTGTCTGGTGCTCCCCTCCAAAACGCAAACTCCTTCTGGCAGGAGTTGCCTGGATGACGGTGGGCACGTGAGAGGTGCTCAGTAAATATCTTCTGGGGGAAAAAAAATGAATGCCATTAACCAGCTGTTCCACTGTGACCTGGGTAACTTCTCTGACTTCTTCTAGACCTCAGTTTCTTCATCTGTAAAATGGATATGGTGTCTTCTCTCTAGTGGGTATGGGGAGAATTAAGAGGGCAAATGCACATAAGCCCTAAACCCAATGCCTGACACTGCAAGAGTTTAAGAAACCAATGCATGGGCTCTTTCTGTCATCATCATCAGAGGTGAGAAGGATCCTGGACCCTGCTGTAAACTGCCACATCCCCCGTACTTAATGAATTCGCCTTTGTTCAAGCAGCCCCACAGGAAGGGGTTGGCAGAGAGGAAGGTCAAAAGGAACTAGTGCCTGTAATCCCACCTACCTAAGAGGATGTGCCCATCAGAGTCCTGGAAAGGACCCTGTCTGTGTGGGGATCCTGCCATTTGGTTCATGAACCACAAGCCACAGGCCCTAGGAAGCAGCAACCAACAACCCATCACTGATTGCCATTTTGCAAACCTTTTCCTGATCCGGCTGCTCAGTCCAGCTAAAGGCACTCACTAGCTTCAGGAGTTCAGCCATTAGCTAACTGAACAGTCTTTGTGCCCCAGGTAATAGACAGAGCCAGGAAGCCAGGAAGGGGCACAGTTATACCCCAATACAAACCTCCCAGGTAGCAGAGCCCTGAACAGAGAGCTGCATGCTCGGGACCAGAATAGCACCCGGTTTCTCTGCTGCCTAGGGGCAGATCAATTTCCAGAAGGAAAAGAAAGTGCTGTTGTCGTGGGGCAAGGCCTGGTGGGGACAGCTCTAGCAATCAAGAGGAGGAAAGAGGTCCTGGTGGGAAGTCCCTGGTGATTCTTGTTCTGCGTTGGGGGTGGGGGGTAAAAAATTAGATAGAGGCTGGAGGAAAGGGGTTAAGAAAAATACAGGGAGGGGCACCTGGGTGGCTCAGTCGTTAAGCGTCTGCCTTCGGCTCAGGTCATGATCCCAGGGTCCTGGGATCGAGCCCCGCATCGGGCTCCCTGCTCGGCGGGAAGCCTGCTTCTCTCTCTCCCACTCCCCCTGCTTGTGTTCCCTCTCTCACTGTGTGTCTCTGTCAAATAAATAAATAAAATCTTTAAAAAAAAAAAAAAAATACAGGGAGCTCTTTCCCTGAAAGAAGAGGTCATTTGGAAACATCTCTTCGCGGGAAATCTAAAAATGCATTTTGAAATAGCTGAGAAGGTACGTAAATTTTCTTCCTTTTCTCTTATGGAAGTTTAGAGAGTTCACATTTGTCTTCCACCTCTGGCCTTGTGTGAAGGGCGGAACACACAGGATACAGTTTCATGTACTTTTCAGGAAAAAAAATTCTTCCTGATTTGGACTGGTTCATCCGAGGGCTTTCAGAGAAGCTTATGTGCAGGGCTGGAGAAGGACCCTGCCCCTCCAGATTTCCCAGAGGGCAGCTTCTTGCAGGGTCAGGGTGGGGGGATCTCCTCCTTCCTCTTCAGGATATGCAGCAGATTCCAGGTAGTTAGAAGCAAAGAGGACCCCATTCTCTTTTGATCCCATCCCTGCACCCCTCCCCACAATTTACTGATTTACTCCAGGAGGCCTCAGGGCCCAAGGCCTGGCCTTGATCTCCAGGGGAAGCAGAAGTGATTGAGATGCCCATACATCAGGCTTGTCGGCAGGGCCCAGGAGGGAGGAGGGGGGATAAACAGACAAAGAGGGGCGGGGGGGGGGGGTAATAAACGAATTCACATCAGCTGCAAAGCGCCTCTCCTTGATGGATTAGCACCTTCCTCTGCCCTAATCATTCTAGACAGCCTCAGTGGCTTGGGCCAGCCAGGGCCATCTGGGAACCCTCAGGGATCTGGACTCCAGGTTCCACGGAAATGTTTTGGCAGCTATTAACTGTGATCCTCAAGTTTATGAGAAAGTTGAATGTAAACATAAAGACTTACTATCATTTAAACTGTACAAGGAAAGCAAGCTATTTAGAGTCACGGCCAAGAGCAGGGGCTTTGGGGACAGATCACCTACCTCTGAATCATTGTGCCTGTGTGCTCCGATCTGTAAGAGTCCACAGCACCACCTCTATGGGGTTGTTAGGGAAATCAAATATGCCAATGGATACAGAATAAACAATATTGGTAGTTTTTATAACAATCACCATGACTAGACCCCATGACATTTCTGGATGTTCTGAGTTTACATTGTTTCCCTGTTATCTCTGTAAATTCCTTTGCCAGATTATTCGTGGTTCTTATGATCACCACAGGATGCTCTTTGTAAAGGATAGTCTCCCTTTCTGAATTATTATTTGTATAAATCTGAACTTGCCCAATTCAGGCTGGCTTAAATGGGGGACCCACTCAAGAAGAGCCCTAGGCTAACAGCCGAGGAGGTAGGACACCCTCCTAAAGGTAATTTGGATCTCCATCTCCTTCCCTAAATCACGACTAAACGAGCACAGGTATAAACAGCTGTGAAGGCGCCAAGAAGCTCCAATGAAAACAAAGTCCCAGCCAAAGGAAAGAAATCCCGGAAACACTCCCTTCCAAGGAAAGTCCAAGTCCAGCCCACCTGTATTTCTGTAGCTCTCAACTTATTTGGAGAGAAAAAGTCTGGCCTTGACTTTTTCAGACACTCTAGTTTTCTCAAGGGGGACGGTCAGGGTGCCCTGGTTACCATCAGTTTCCTCTGGCATCTGAGAAGGAAGGTCAACATGGGACAGAACAGGCCACCTCTACCCAGAAATGTGCTGTCTTCCCTGAGGACATCAGTTTCCATCTTCCAGTCTTCCCGGGCACTACCTGGTCCACGAGACCATCATTGCTCACATGGCTTTCTGCAGTGGCCTAGCTGATCTCCCTGCTTCTCTCTTTATATTCCATTCCCAGTGGAACAAAGAGAAGGATCCTGTTAAGACCAAGAAGCCAAGTCTGATCATGCCACTCCTCTATTCAAAGCCCTCCTATGGCCTACCCTGCTGTGTGCCCTCTTTCCATCCAGCACTGCACTCTGAGTAGGTCTTTAAATTGGCTTCAGAGCCCTATGTCATCTCCCCATACCCCTACCTCTCTGGTCACACCACACTGGCCCCCTTGGCTGTTCTAACAAGACAGGCATGATGCAGCCACAGGGCCTTTGAACTTGCTGCTCCTTTCCCCAGGTATCTGCATGGCTGGCTCCCTCCCTCACCTCTTCTAAGGCTTTTCACAAATATAACTCTTTCAGTGAGGTCTCCCCTGACTTGTATCTGCCCACCTCCACCTCTCCCTATTCACATTCCCTGCAATATTTTTCTCTACTACATGGCTCACCATCGAATAGATTATGTATTCTGCGAAATTATTTTCTTCATGAATATTATCTAATCCCCACGAGGCAGGGCTTTTGTCTGTTTGAGTCATTGCTATATTCTTAACATCTAGAATAATGCCCGGGATATAATAGGTGCTCAATAAATATCTGTTGGATGAATAGCAACCATATGACCATATTCATATGCATCCATGCATTTGCATAAGTATTAATCCAGGACCTACCATATGTTAAGTACTTAACATATACAATCCCATTAAGCTTTGTAACAGCCCATGAGGGGGGCTGTGAGCCCTACTTTATAAATGACAAAGCCAGGCCTGGAAGCTAAGCTAAGCGACTCCACTCTGCCTGAGCTGGGCTATTCTCTTTCCGTCTGGTCTCATGACTCATCACACCCTATTGTATCACTAGCATCTGTTTTCTCAGCTGATTGGAAGCTCCACGAGGGCCAGGGCCGAGTCTGGCCTCTTCATCACTGTGTCCCTGGTGCTCAGTAAATATCCGTGAAATGAGTACAATCTGATAAAGAGTGGGGAGGGATTCACAGCCTTGCCTTTTATCTAGCTCCTGGATCTGGTTCCCACCTACAGAACTTTTCAGAAGCACAGAAAGCAGTTTAGCCTGAGGCTGAGCCAACCAAGAATTCGGGCTCAGGCTTCTCCATCTTTCCTATCCCACTCACCCCCACCCTGGGCTTTTTGCCAGCAAAGAACAACTACCCAAACAAACTGCAAGACAGGCCTTTTCCTGTAACTCAGATCTATACTGTAGTACAAGGTAAGTCTCTCTGACAAGAGTCTATGGAAAGAACCGACATTTGGGGGCTAAGGGCAGTTGTCACTCTCTCCGTGCCCCAGGCCCCCTCCCCCACCCTCTCCCCACCCCTTGGCAAAAATTCACCAGAGACCCACTGCCAGACAAAGGGCAGGAAGATGTTCTAGTCTGAATTGACCGTTTCCCCAGAGAAGCAAGTAGTCTAGGCTTTTTTTTTTTTTTTTTTATATTGGATAAAGACCCAAGAGCCTGGGGACTGAATTATCACTTAAGAGTTAGGTGGAGTTTCTCATTTCAGTTACACAATTTCCTCACCACAAGATAGTTTAATGGATACAGAAGATTTGACAATTCATATGAAAACCTCAATGGCTAATCATCACAGTCCATTTTTTTCCTGGGCTTCTGAGAACAGGGGAGAAGAAAAGGGGTGTGTGTGTGTGTGTGTGTGTGTGTGTGTGTGTCCCACCACCCTGCCCCCTTAAAGCTGGAGCCAAGAGAGCTCTCAAAGAATGCCCTCCTTCCCAGTGCCAGAAACTTCCATTTGATGCACCCATTTCATTTGCTAGCGGGGAAGCCAAGCTGCTGACAGGAAGACCTCAAAGGTGGGAAGCCAGGATTCCAGGGAATCTGTGACGATCCACCTGGCCAAAGCACATGGGCTCTGAAGCACTGGGCTTCTCTTCCTCCGCTGGCAACCATGCCCCTGAAGAAGGGGACCCCAGCCCCTCCACTGTCAGCACTGGCTAATCAGGGACAGGGGAGATGTTGTAATAATAAACTAATCATGCAATAGATGTTCAGGTCACTCATTCCCTGTGCCCACTCCACTGAAGCATCCTGCCCTTGAGTGCCTGGGCTGAAATCTTCAGAAAGACCAAGTTCACAGGGTATTGGCGGCAAGAGACAGAGACAGAGAAGAGGCAGTTGCTTTTTCCTCCAAGGGTGGCATTATGGCAGGGGGGTTAAAAGAATTTGAGAGCCAGATGGTTTGAGTTCTAGTGTCAGCTTCACCAGTTACTGTGTGACTTTGGACAAATTACTTGACTGCTCAGTTTCCTCATCTGTACAGTGGAAGTAACAGTTAGTAACCTCCTTCATGGGGCGTTGTGAGGATTAAGTGGGTTCATACCTCTCTTCTACAGCCTCACAAAGGAGAAATGGAAAATGTAATCAAACATTCGCTCGTGCATTTCTGGGGAAGGGGAAGGCTGCCTTCACCCCAGGGACAGTCCAAGGGTGCCTCCATCATCTTCTGAATTTCCAGCCAGATGACATCCCTACTGCCCAAATACCACAGAAGGAGTGAAGAAATGACGGAGTGGAAGATACTGGAAGGACACCATGAACCACACACACACAGGCACCTCTCTGGGAGTCCAGGTTGGAGCCAGGAAAAGGGCCCAGCAGGCTTGTTTTGCATCCCCTCCATCCAGAGTTCCAATATTGCTCATTTATTATTTTTAAGAGACCCTGTCCATCTTGTATTCTTTATATAGAATGTAACTGTGGCTACATTTTATTCTAATATGTAAACACTTGTCCCCCTTCCTCATCCGTGAAAGATGCGAGCTTTTAGGATCCAGGCTGAGTTTTAGTCAGAAACAGGCCACAGCCTCCCAAACGCTGCTGTGAGCAGCTAACCCCTTCCAGGTGCCTTGTGAAGGCTCCACAAGGGTGATCTTGCCTCCCAGCCCCTCATTTGCTTTAACAAACCAAGCGCATCAAAAAGCAGAGAATGCTGCCCGGGCCCCCCATCTGGAGTCTCTGGGTGGCGTCACTCTTTTTTTTTTTTTTTTTTTTAATTTTTTTTTATTTATTCATGAGAGACAGAGAGAGACGCAGAGGGAGAAGCAGGCTCCCAAGGAGCAGAGAGCCCGATGCGGGACTCGATCCCAGGACCCTGGGATCATGACCTGAGCTGAAGGCAGACGCTTAACCATCTGAGCCACCCAGGCGCCCTGGGTGGCGTCACTCTTGACCTTAACTGTGCTCCTGGAAACCCCCACCTCTGAGGCTGCGTTATGACAATGGAAAGAGTGGGCTTTGCCTTTTATAAATGAAACCAAGATCCATCCAGGCTCAGGTCTGTGCAGTAGCTCTGCTGTCACCCGTGAGTCAGACCTCGCCACGCCCTCCTGGTCTGTCAGGGGCTCAGGGCACAGTATCGGGCACGTGGGTAGTCGGGGTGGGACAATGACACAGTGAACGCTCGCATCATGCCACTGCTGCACATCTGGAAGGGTAAGAGAGGTCTGCTTCTGTCAGGACTAGCCTCCTGCCCTGGGGTAAATCACCTGGCCCTTCTTAACCCCACTTTCCTCACACATAACCCTCCCCGCCCCCCAGAAAGTAATACTAACATCTACTGGCATTTACTGCAATCCAGCACTCTTGCTAAGTATTTCCCATTTGATATCTCATTTCATCCTCAAAAATAATCCTGGGAGATAGACCCTCATCTTATCCCCATTTTCCAGATTGTTATTGTCTATCTGTGAAAATGGGAACAATATTGGTTCTCTTATGAGGCTTCCAGGAGGACTCAGTAAGATCATTTATGAAATGCACCTGGCACAGACTCAGTGTTTGGAAGGTGAACACTCGAAGTCCGTCCATGGACAGCCCTAAAGTCAAGCATTTAAGTCAGACCAGAATGGAGCCCTGAGACATCCAGAGCGGGACGCTCTTCAAGGACACGCCCCAGCCCCAGGTATCGGCTCGGTGACTCAGCAGAGGGCATTCCACTGCCTTATAAAAAATTATCCTGGAAAACCCCTCCTGACCGTGGCCAAGATCCTTCTGTACCCTAGGACATGAGCGGATGTGTCTGCAGAAAAGATGGAATTTGAAGCATTGGTTCCTGAGCCTAACAATGCATGTAATTCTCAAACCACCTCGGTTTCTGCACCAGTCCCATGCCAGGCCCTGCATTAGCTCTGGACCTACAGACAGAAATGAGATCAGCTTCTTTCCTGGCACCAGCCTGGGTACCGGCAGACCAGGCCTGCCTGGGGAACCAGGATGCTGACCTAAGGAGATGTCACTGTTGACCAAAAGGGGTGTTGTGGGGTTTTTTTCTCTCTCTCTTTAAATCACTTCCAGTTGTTAAATGAATAAACAACTCTAAAATACTTAGGAGATAAGAGGACAATCTATCAGGACTCCCCTGACCTTTGAAAGCTCAAAGTGAAAAGGGAAGCAGGCCTGGGCCGCCTGTGGGAAAAGTAGATAAACAGCAGTTTCACAGGCAACACAAAGGGACTGAAAACCCTGCACATTTTTAGCATGTGACTAGAATAATCCACAGCTGGGCCCCCAGCACAAAAAGCAGGCTAATAAAGCGCATGGGTAACAGGGATATCCAGGGACCTTCATTATAACCGAGTGAGCACTTTGGCCCGCTTAAGCCTTTCATGGAGATCACCTCATTTCAGCTGCTCTCCGCATAGTGGGTGGGAGCGGGGTTGAGAGTCAGTCTGGCTGGGTGGCTGTGAATAGTCACTCCCACCCCCTCCGCACCCACCTCCCCTCGTTGGCTGGGCAAACTTGGGCACACTGTTTAAATGCTTTAGGCCTCGATTTCCTCATCTGTAAAATGGGGGTACTAGGACCTACTTATAAGACTGCTGTCAGTGCTAAATAAAGCAATCCACGTAAAGCGCTGGGCAGGATCCGGGGACCCAAGTCTTCAATTCACATCAGCTATTGTTACTCTTACCGTGACTGTCAACAGCCCTGTGACTGACTTGCATGTCATCTCGAGCACACACGATTAGGCTGAAACTTCTCAAGGTCGGAAGCTACTCACACTGGGTCCAGTTTCCTCTCCAGAAGGAACTGTTCACCACCCTGCCTCCCTGGAGCCACCTCCCCGTGAAACCATCCCTGCAGGCAGGGGGGCCTCTGAGAAATCACTGCCTGAAGCAAACCACCCAGGAATGGGAACCCGTTTGGGGGTCTGCCCAGGGAAGCAGACTGCAAAGGGAAATGCTTGGCTGGGCAGACCCGAGGCCTGACTCTGAATTCCCCACGGCTCCGCTGTGAGCAGAAGACCTGAAGGCGTTCCCGAGGTGCCAAGACATGGGAGGCACTCGCTGGGACGAGCTGTGGCTGAGACCCCAAGGCGTCTGGAGCTACGCTGCCTTTTGTTTGCTTGTTCTCCTCTGGTGCGGAGGGATGAGCAGGAGCTGATTTGGGGGTTGGTCACAGGAGGGCTGGCTTCAGACCTCAGCCCTGCCTCCACCCTGGGGCACCTCACGTGCTTCCACACACCCGGGGCTCCTTTACCAAGTGCAGAGTCTTCTAATGAAGACAAATAGAAGCTTTTTGGCGGACTGCTGCTTCTCTCCTGAGCACGGAGACGCATCTGGGCCCCACTGGCAGAACCCAGAGCCAACCCACTGCCAGTAAGAGAAAGACTGGTCCCTAAGGTGAATCACGCGGTGCTGCCCACCCCTCCCTGTCACTATCACGCCTGTGACAGAAGGCCTTCCGTTATGTATTCACTGAGAACAAGCGACTGTCTAGCAGCTGCGGGTATTAGAGCAGCCAACGAGGCCACAGCCCTCCCCACATGAGGCTCACAAGCTAAGAGGAAAGAGATAGTGACCAAAAAGTTCTAACGAGGTCATCCCAAGCCCAGACTCAACAATGCAGTCGGAATTGCCCCGTCAGCACATACCTCAGACCGTGTCGCCCCTCTGCTCGAAGCCCTCCAAGGACTCCCCATCTCACTCAGAGTGGAGTCCTGAGAATGGCCTGTAGCGTCCCGTGGGGCTGGCCCCAGGGCATCTCAGATCCTACTGCCCCGTGTCACACTGGAACTCCTCAGGCCTTTGGGCAGGCTGTCCCTTTTGTCCAGAATATTCTTCTCCCATGGCAAGTTCTCTCACCTCCTTGCAGCCTGTGTTACAGTCATTAAAGTCCACCCTGACTACCCTATTTCAAACTCCGACTCCACCACCTGCCCTCCTGCCCCTCCTTCCGTTCTTGCCCGTTTCCCCCTCCCCCCATACAATACACACTTACTGTCTTCACCGCTGGTTATCTTCCCATCCCCACCCCTCAACCCCACAGGAACATAAAGGCAGAGATGTGTGTTTTATTCTCTGACATATCTCAAACACCCAAGACAGTGCTGGCACGTTCCAGGCATTTGGTAAACACTTGTTGAATGAATGAATGAATGAATGAATGAATGAATACCATGACAGGGTGTTTGAGCACTCAGAGAAGAGGGCTAATTTGATCTAGGGGTCAGGGAAAGCCCCCCCACCTCCAGAGCCTGAGGGGTACTGGGGAGAAGGAAATAAGGGTAGAGAATCACCTCCTGACAGCCAGTCTCTGCCTTGGGGAGGGTGAAGGTGCTGTCCTTGCCCCCTCCCCGAGAGGGACAATTCCACCTGCAGAGGGTGACCCCCAGGCCTGCTCCTGGCCATTCTAGGTACTTCCAGCTACCTGGACGGGCATCTCCACCTCAGAGAATGAAGATTTCTTCAAAGAGAGCTACTCTCTGAAGCCTGACCTATAAAATCTTTCATTAGCCAAATCCTCCACGAAGATTCTCAAGTCAAAGACTACACCAAGTCCAGCCCTGGCTATGAGGTTGAAGGGCAGAATGGAAGTACCCAACAGAAAGTTAAAAATAAATGATATTTATTGAAAGCACATTAAGGCCCCGGCACTATTATAAATGGTTAACAGACTTCCTTACTGATGAATTGGGCACCTCCAGCATGGGGACAGGCGGATAATAATGGAACCCACCTCATAGTGTGGTTCTGAGGAGCATGGGAATTAAAAGTAGGAGGTACTTAGAACAGAATCTGTCCCTCCAAGTCTTCGCCACTCTGTCACCGTCCTCAACAGATGAGAAGACTGGGCCACAGAGAGCTGACATAACCTGGACCAGCTTCCAGGTCAAGCCAGGATTCAAACACAAGCCAGCCGGTTTCAGAATTGATGCTCTTTACCCTATGCTACATTGTTCCCAGAAATCAGGCTCCTCACAGAACACATCTTCCTAAGGGATAGAGAGGCTCCTCAAAGCAGATTTGTAGGATGTTGGCTAAAAGATCCGGCAGCTAGCTATGGCTGAAAAGCCCAGGCCCTGCCCTCTCCTTTCTAAGGCTGACCGCCCCCCCCCAAGTATGGGGAGCCACTGTGCTCTTCTGGACCATACTGTAAACTGGAAAAGAATCCTAGCCTTTGATGCTGCAACCACAGAAACACCTGGACCCCAGCAGAGGAGCAAGGCCTCCTTTCTCCTGGGGCGACAAGTGTCTGTCACATATGTATTGGTCTTCACTGTCAGTTCCTGGCAGGGTGTGACCACCGGCAGCGATCCCACACAAAGGGCAGTGGAAGGACAGAGGGACTGGCTGGGGCCCCAGACTTCTTGCTCCCTCCTCCCCAACACCCTGACTTAGATGCTCTCCTATATAAAAAAGAAACTTCCTCAATTCCTTTAACTATGGCTTCATTTTCCATTCCACATTCCTAGAAGCCAGGACGGCTCTTACTCAAAGAAGGAATTATTAAAAAGCAGAGTGAGAATGGCCTGTAGCGTCCCGTGGGGCTGGCCCCAGGGCATCTCAGATCCTACTGCCCCGTGTCACACTGGATGGCCCAGTCCACTGCAGAGGTGGACCTGAAGGGCGGGGGGGACCTGGAGGCACACGGCCCCTCCTCTCAGGGTGTTCAAGGGAGGTTACGTAGGAAAGAGAAACAAGTGACTTAGTTCACAAGTGTGGTTTTCATGAATGAATGCAAACGTACAACTTTTTTAAAAGGGACATGTTGATTCTGGGGGGGACACGTCAGCAAAATCCACTAAAGTCATCACGATATGATGACTCCTTCAAATTATAAAAACTAGGAGGCATCACAGAACTAGAAGACACCGGCAACACGGATTCAGTGCCGAGGCGGTCATGACCTGCGCGCTGCTAGCGCTGACCACAGACAGGAGTGGGGACCCCCGCGGAAGCTCGGCAGCACCCCGAGCCCGCAGGCTCTGCGCCGCTAGGGACGGGTCTCTGTCTGGCCCCGAGGTGCAGCCGTGGTCAAGGCAGTATTACATGGGCGCCAAGGAGCAACTGAGAAAGTTGCGCAGAACTGGTGAACTAGTTTTACACCCCAAACATCCAGGGTTAGGTAAAGATTTAAATGGGATGCTACAAAAGCAACCAGCTTACGGTGTCTTTGACCCGAGTAACCCCCTGCAGCTTCTCAGGGAGTCAGCAGCACGCCGGGAGGCCCACACAGTGCCACAGGGCCAAGGCCCGGAACGCTGGCAAGAGGGCAGGCCACCGGCGTGGGGCGCTCCACCACCTCCTGACCAAGGCAAGGCCTCTTGAGCCTGAGCCCAGCTGAACACCTAACTTGGAGCTCTGTCCCCCTCGGGGAACTCTTTGGTAAGCCCGTCCCCGCACACCAGCGGCGGAGTGGAAGAAGCCCGAGTCCCAGCCCTGCGCTCGTGGAGCCAGCAGCGTGGCTCATGAGACGAGGCCTGGCCCGCGTGCAGGTGTATCCATGGCCGGGGCAGCATGGCCGCTGATGGCGCCCAGGGGCCAGGACGGCTTCCGGGGCCGGGGGGGGGGGGGGGGGCCCGGGGGGGCCCCCGGGGGCCCGGGGGGCAGGGGGGGGGGGGGGGGGGGGGGATACTCCGGGACAACCCGAGCTGGCCCTGGAAGAAGAGCAGGGAAGCTCAGGCAGAGAGAGGCAGGGGTAAGGGTCCAGGGAGGAGCAAAGGCAGAAGAGAGTGAGCAGCCCCCGAACAGAAAGAAGAGGGGGCGTGAGGGGCTGGCGTTCATGGGAGAGTGGGGCCGGGAATGCCGGCAAGGTACGTGGGGATAGGGAGCCTGAATGTCATCTCCTGGCCATAAGGAGACGTTGAAGGCGTCTGTGCAAGAGAAGTCTCTCCAGGTCTCCTGAAAGGCCTTGCGAGTGTTTGAGCGCTCCCAGACCATGAGTTCCGTAGGGGCAGGGGGTTCACTCCCAGCACCCATGGAAACTCGTGGCACACGTCAGTAAATACTTGCTGAATAAAGTCATGAGAGATGTGCATCCAGAATCCCGTCCGTCCTGGTCCAAGGAGGCATGGGTTTCCTGTGGCGAAAAGGGCGGGGGGGCTTCATAGACATCAAATGACAGGGTTTGGGCCAACTACAACAAGTCCTCAAATGACCCCTAGGGTCAGCTTTCTGCTCACATGGGGATGAAACTTAGTCCTGGGAGAGGAGGGATGGATGTGGAAAGTGAACAGTCATGGCAGAACACCTCCTCCTTCCAGTCTCCACATCAATTCCTCCCAAACCCCAGAAGCCGTGATTGAGATTCCCCCTCAAAGAGGGGCAACAGAAGCCCCAAGCTTCCTTCTGCAACATGCACATCGGGTGCCTCCCTACCAACACTGCCGCCGCTGTTACTGAGATCCTGCCACCTGCCAGGCACCGTACAGATCGCCCTCTGCTCACTTAATCCTCGGGATAATGTGGAGAGGTGGATACCATCATCCCCATTTTAGAGATGAGAAAGTCAAGGTCCAGAGAGGCTAAGTTACTTGTAAGGTCACACAGCTTATTTGGGGCAGAGCTGGAACCACACTGGTCTGACATCCAAGCGCACGTTCTTAATCTCTACGCTTACCCCTCCATCAGAATCCCTGACGTTACCCCAAAGAGGAAGGGAAGGAGGGCAGGTGCCCACAGAGCGCATAAGTAGAAGCTGGTGGGCTAAGAGATGAACATTCCACCCTGGCTTAGGGGCAAGGGCTGGTTTGGCTGTGGTAGAGGGAAGTGGGGAAGGGCCTCTTAGACGCAAGGACCCTGGCTCCTCCCTTCTCCTATGACAACCAAACCAAAATAGAGGGGGCGAGGCTGCCAGTGGGCGTGGGAGCACATCACTCCCAAGTGAATCATGCCTCGGTGAAGGGCGAGGGGCCTGCTCAGACAGCCCAATACTATTTCTGCTCTGCCTGTGTGAGAGCCGAAGGGTGAGCAGCTGAGCTCTTTGTGAAAGGGAGATGCACGAAGTATGGCCAGAAGCATGCACAGACACCCTGCACCCTCCCCCAAGCACCAGGGGGACGTTAGGGGGACTGGCTCTGTTGAGGGGACCCTGTCTGCCCCCTTCTCCTCGGTCACGGTTGACCAGGCATCCACTCCCGCGCCCAGTAGCGTGTCGGGTGCTCTGGGCCATAAGAGAGACACGGTCTGACTGAAAGGGTAAAAGGAGAATTCTTTACTCAGTTTATCTCATATTAGATGCATTTTTGTAAGATTCCTTGCTTTTTTTTTTTCCCCCCCCCCGGGACCAAGCACAATGCAAATCAGTGACCAAGTTCTTTCGAATGAAGCAGTACACAGATATTCGATGTATGCCTCAGAACGGACACAGCTGTCCGTGGAGTTGAGGACACAGTTGTCCTCATGAAACAACAGAAGAATAATGCAAGGATATCTGTAGCATGAGGAGAGGTGACCTACTGCAGACTAAAGCAACAGTGGTTTGGAAGATAAAAAGATTGAAATGGCTCCTGATTATTGCAGTTCTGCCTGTGTTCACGGGAACTCAGAAGCCAGTAGAGAAGAAAATTCCCTCACTCCATCCCATTCTGAGTACTCACAGGGTGTGGAGTGTGGGGCACTGGGGGATCTGAGCCCCATCTCCTCCCAGGGCCCCTCCCCGGGCGGCTCACCACAAATCTGTAAAGGGGAGACTCTCAAGAGAGAAGCAACTCTAACAGTCAGTCCCACATGGAGGTTCTGAGTTCAGGCTCCAGGAGGTGAACTGCAAGGAAGGCCACCCGATACGGCACTGTCCCCAAGCCAGGGCCTTACACTCCACACCTGGGGGAGGGATAACTGGAGCCAGTCAGGGGGCCAGATGCCAGGTCCCTTCCTGAATCCTCACATTTCCCCACTTCCTTTTGGTCTGTCTGGACAGCTCCTAATGACCACTGCTTGAATAGCCCTCCTTAGTCACAGGGGGAGGGTGCCATTTGGATAGCATGACCCAGCCCCCACAGGACCATTGACCCCTGCCCAGAGAATTGGAAAGGGAATCTAGAAAGGTTCCTAAGGTGTGCATTTAGGGCACACACCCCGAGCCCCAATCCCCAACTGTGCCCTCGTTTACAAAGAAGCCGACAGGAAAGAGGAAAGCAGGAAGGAGAAGGAGGAGGGAGAAAAGGAGACGGGGTGCATTCTGCCAGACCTTGGTCCCAGCACATCACAAGGCTCAGCTCTCCTGCCTTTGGGCTCTGCCTGCTTCCAATAACCCTTTTCTTTTTGTATTTCTACCTTATCCTCAAAGATGTTTTGTATAACTTACAACCACAAGAGTCCTCCCTAATCTAGTGCCAGGGCCAGTGAAACTACCAGCTGGGCCAGAAGAGGCGAGGTGGTCTCCGGAGCCATCAGGAGACCAGACCTGGACACCAGGTCCTCTCCTGTCTCGTTCCAGGTGGCCATCACCTGGCCCATGCACAGCTCAGGTCTGACTCCATCCCTCCATCCCAGGAGGAAAGGGGCTTCCACAGCTGCTCTCAGTGGAAAAGCCTCCTGTTAGCGCTGGCCCTGAGCTGCCTCCCCCACTTCCCAGCTAATGCCCATCCCCATGCTGGGGGAGACTGGCCCATTATCTCCTCAGCATTCTTCCTGGATGACAGCAGGCTTGCCTGCTGCGAAACCGAATGCCGTGGCCCCTTCTGGGCCAGGAGCATCCCTGCCACCGTCTCTCATCTCATCACTAGCACCTGGGCCAGGGGACAGCAGAGGCCTGGGGTTCTTCACTCCCTTCCTTCAGAAGGACTGGGAGCACCGCCCATTCGGCCGCTGCCCCGGCCCAGGCCCTACTGCACAGATGCAGCCCAGCTCAGAGAAGCCAGCCCAGCTTATTGAAATAGCCACACTGATTCCAGGGGAGCCACAGAGGAAGCAAAAAGCCCATGGTTATCTCTGCTTCTTCTGGCCTGGGAACAGTGCTCCTCCTCCCTCCCCCACCCAGTGGAAGGGCTACCTCTTTGGCATTCGGGGCGCTAGGAACAAAGCTGCCCTGTCTAGCCATCACCCCCTCGGGCTTAAGGCGACCACACTCCCTCCTTCAACACCCCCTCGGTGAAGTTCACCTGTCCTTCCTTACGTAGGTCAAAGGGCGCAGACTGTGTAGATGTATATTTTCCCATATGGCCTAGCAGCCCACAGCTTAACACATTATGACTGCACAAGAAGTCATATGAGCGCTTACGACGTGCCAGGTACTGAGCTGACTGCTTGGCAGACACAATTTCAGGAAACCCTCACGGCTACCCTGTAAGGAGGGTACTGCTATGTTTTCCATGTTACAGACGAGGAAGCGGAGGCTCAGAAAATCCAGGTCGCCTCCCAAGTCTTACGGCCAGTGACTGATAGAGCCTGGACTGAATCCCCATTCCCCATGCTGCACTTCCCTCGGGACTGTAAGCCCGAGCCCGCATTCCTTCTGACTGCAGAACAGGCTTCTGTTAGCTTCTACCAGCACCTACTTGCTCATGCCAGTATACAGTGGTGCTGGTGAATAAGGTGCTAACCAGCCATGTGTGGCTGCTGGGCACTTAGAGTAAGGCCAGTGAATATCAGGAACTGAATTTTTACTTTCATTTAGTTTCAATTAAATTTAAGTCACATGTGTGGTTAGTGGCTATCATCCTGGACAACACAGATATAAAACCGTATTTGTGCAAAGTACTTCCGTAGGTACTGTATCATTCTGTTTTCAGGCAAACAGGGCAAGTGAATTTAACCCCTTTTACAGAGAAAACTGAAGCACGGGGATTTGCTCAAGTTGAATTCAACATTTCACTCTAAGCTCTCAAACTATTTTCATCACACGTCCTTTACTCAAACTTGACCTCTGACCTGAGGGCCAGGAGAGATGGTCTTGACTGGGCCCCACTCTGGCTCCACTATTAAACGGACACGTCACTTTCTCACCTTCCCCTCCTCCATGCTGAGAAATAAGAGGGACAGATGCACATGGCAGAACATTCTAGAAAGCGTGGGGTATGGTCTCCTCAGACCAAAGGGACACGTAGTCAGGATTCAAGATCCTTCTAAGCTCCTGTGTGGTTCCAAGTCATCTTTCTAAAGGTGAGGAAAATAAGGCAGAAATTAGATAAATTCTTTCCCTGGTCCACCAGTCTTGTCTCAGAAGCCATAATTGGGGGGGGGGAATATTGTGATCCCACATTCTGGCCTCAAGGACATTCTAATGCCTTGGTAAATGAAACCCAACTCCTGATCATTTCCTTTAGGACCAATCCAATCCTCAGGACATCATCTTTCAGCCAAAAATGGTATAATCCACTGGGTGGGCATTAAGTCCTTGCCAAACACCCTGGCACCCACCCAACACTCATTCCCACTCCTGGTCCTTTGTGAAATCCAACCGATGAGTCTCGGCTATGATGTCCACGCTACCGTCGGTTTATAATCACACACCCATACTACGGGCAGGTTACAATCTCCTGGTGCGCAGGGGGACATCTAGAGGTGGAAATAAATCACACGAGAAACAAACACAACACATGAGTTTCATAAAATACAGACAGAAAATAAACTACTAGTTCAGCCACTAGTGACCAGGGCAATGCTATGTTTTCCCCTCTGGTCCCTGGTGAATGCCCCCTAATTCTGGGAAAGGCTCCCTTTTGCCTTCTGAGTCAGGCTTGAAGGAAGACTGCAGTATTTCAGCCTTGGGTTTCTAGCAGAGAAACAAACCCGGTTTTGTCATATAATTTTCTGCACCCCCACTATAATAACACATCATTTGTGGATCTATGCTAAAGCAAACACCATATGGTGGCTGTGTAAAAAGCAGTCCAGGCTTCTGACCTTCGAGATGTAAGGGGTTCGTTTGGGAAAAGGAGGCTGAGTGGGGGGCGGAGAATCAAGACGGTAATGAGACACGGTGTCGGCAAGCTGTACTGGGTGACATTTGGAGGCTCAGTGTTGGAAAACGAGACTGGTGCCAGGTTCCAAACACTCGAGGCAAAATCGCCAATAATTCTTTTTTTTGCTTTCCCAAGTGAAAAATGTTTCATGAAGTCTATTTTCTCAGTGTCTCACCGCAACTCACACACACACACACTCACTCCAGTGGGGAAGAGCACACGGGGAGCCACGGGCTATCCGAAAGGAAAATGACATCCTGACGCCTCTGGCTGGCGAGCTGCTTGGGGGAATGCCGTAGCTGTGCAGCTGCAAGAATGAGCCAGGATGTGCCTGGTCTGCAGCCCACGGGTTCTGGGGTGGCTCTGAGTCTCTACCACAGCACAGCTCATGCAGACATAAGACCAGTCACAGGAGTCAACTACCTGCTCTGTAGCTGAGCTGCTTAAACACAAACTCATTTAAGACATTTAAAAATTCTAAACACACAGGATAGTTCCGTTATTCCTCACGCATGAAAGGAGCCTCAACAGTTGGCATGAAGAGCACCTGGCCCTGTGAGATGGTTTTTTATGAAGGCAGGTCTTAAGACTGACCTCTGAATCCTGACTCCAATCAGCTGAGTCCATCGTGAAAACACAGGGAGGGCAACTGCTCCAGAATGAACGGACACCCCTGGGTCCTCCCACTGGAGGGAGAAATTAAAAGAAAAATGAACCCAGGAGCCACGTGTGTCTTTGGAAGACCCGGTTCTATGGCATCAGAAGCAAAAGCATGACTGAAGCATTGAGAATTGGTTCTTACCAAAAAGCGACTCAGAGCAGCTGAGTCTCCAGGAGCCCCTCTGGGACTCCAAGAGATGAAGAAGAGTTTCTGGACTAGAAGGGGCCCCAAGAAGCCAGCCTCTGAAGGAAGCAGGCTTGCCCTCATACACCCACAAGAATCAGCTAAGGGCGAGAATTTTCTGTTAATGACAAGGATGTTTTATATCTCTGCAGTTCAACATAATGGTCACTAGCCCCGTTTTGGCTGTGGGCACTTGGTACGTGGCTCATGCGCCTGTCTTAATTTAACATGAATTGAAATGTAAACTTAGTCACATGAGACGAGTGGCTACAATACTGGACAACACCATAAAATCAAACCTCCAATCACTGTTGGTGAAAAAGCCACCAAACTGCCTTCAGCAAAGCGCTCTGACAGTTACCCTTTTTCTTTCTTTTCAAAGAGAGGGAAGCTCAGCCAAGCTCACACCTTCTAACGTCAGGACACCCAGGCACAAAACCGAGGAGGCCAACTCGGGAGCAGCCATCTTCTAGCCAAGACGGGCCCTGATGCGTTGCCCCCAGAGGAGAAGTTCTCTACCTAAGGGTTACCAATCCTGTGAAGCCACCAAATCCCTCCAGAGCATACCCCACCAATCGTGGGCCGTGCTGCCTCACCTTCCCCGGGAAGGCCAGACTCCCTCGGGGTGGGGGGGCGCAGGGCAAGACCCACACAGAGGCAGCACCCCCAGTTCCCCTTCAAGGCCTGCAGGCAGACTGCTCCAATGACCCCAAAACTCCACGGTCTCAGGGCTCCCCTCAAAAGCTCCAACCCATTTTGTCCAACAGAAATCTCAAGGGGTTTTTGTTGTTGTTGTTCTTTTTAAAAAACTTTTATTTAAATTCAATTAACATATAATGTATTATTAGTTTCAGAGGCAGATGTCAGTGATTCATCAGTTGCATATAACATCCAGTGCTCATTACATCATGTGCCCTCCTTCATGTCCATCACCCAGTTACCCCATCCCCTCACCCCCCTCCCCTCCAGCAACCCTCAGGTGGTTCCCTATAGTTAAGAGTCTCTTATGGTTTGTCTCCCTCTCTGATTTCGTCTTATTTTATTTTTCCCTCCCTTCCCCTATGATCCTCTATTTTGTTTCTTAAATTCCACATATGAATGAGATCATATGGTAATTGTCTTTCTCTGGTTGACTTATAGAAGTCTCAAGGTTTAAGATGAGGTCCGTGACATACCTACGGATTGCCATGTTGGCTTGTAAGTCTAGATCACTCATTTCAGCAGATAGCGATCATTATCAGATACCCCTCACATGCCTTCCCTACAGCTCGTTTGAATAAGGAATAACACAAATTTCTGCTCTGCTTTATCATTAACTTTTTTCCATTTAATCCTCACAGTGAGGGAGAGGCAGAAGGAGGAACTTTCATACCTGCTTCATAGCTGAGAAAAATACAGCTATCAGGGGTTTACAGAGATGGAGTTAATGACCCAGCAGAAGACTGAGGATAATCTTGCATCTCTTTGGCAAGTTACTTAGCCTCTCAGTGCTTCAGGATCACATGTTAAATGGGAATAAAGAAAGCACGTGCCTCTTAGGGTTGTGGGGAGCTAGAGTTTGTACAGTACTTAGAAAGGTGCCCAGCACAGAGAGAGCTCTACCAGAGTGTGCTTATTCAGAAGGCTGTGATGTGTATGTGGGGGGAGGGGGCCATTACTATATGCTTACACACCATTGCTCCGTGCACATCATCCTATGTGTGAGCAATTTAACAGATGCTCAGCCAAGTCCAAGCACTGAGTGTGTTTGCTATCGTCAATTATTGCTATTATTCTCTTACTGGTGTCAGGCCTGTTAACGTTTTGGTCTAACAGCCTGATGGGTCTCTCTGTCCCAGCTCAACCTCTGCTCTCCCACCCATCGTCTCTAGTGAGGTCCCATGTGTCCGACATCACCTTTGAGCCTGAATGAGGATAGGAGGGTTAGGTGCTACAGTCCAGGAGGTCTAGAATCAGGTGTGGTGATTTCACAGCAGGAACAAGGTGGGTGAGATAACAGAGGTCATGCAGCTGTAAGCCCTAAACTCCTATAAGTAGTTTGGAGAGCGGGCAAGAACTACCATGGAAACTTCCAGAAGAGGAACATTTTTCTGATGGGGGGAGGGCAGGTTGTACAATCCTCCCCAGCTCAGCTCCATTACTTCCCAGAAACAAGCAGACCTCTTTTGTCTGGGCATGTGCAAATTCAGCCTTTTGACATTTAGGGATCTGCGGGGTATCTACCTCCTTCCCTCCCTTTCAGCAGGCGGGCTCTGGCCTAGAGCCTCACAAAATGCTGACTGGTTATATTCCTGAGCAGTTGAGTGTCACCAATCAATGGCTTTTCAGAACTGGCTGGGTGGGTCACAGGGGCACGAGTATCGCTGTCCTCAAAAGCTCAGCCCCCCTAGAGAACTAGGATTAGTCAATGAATCCCCAGAGCTTCCCCAAAACGAACTTAAAAAAAAAAAAGATCTCTGCTAAATGTAAGGCTGTGTCTGGAGAGATGGCTTTTGATGGTGCTCCTGCCCAAGTGCAGAGTGGACAGAATCACAACCACCGTCCAAGCACCTTGAGGCGTCCGTCCCTGTGAAATCCCCAGAGGCCCTGGGAGCTGATGAGGACCGTGGTCAGGTGGTTCAGGCAGAAGCAAGCCGAATACAAAATGAGGATTTTCTGAGTTCAATAGCCCATCTGATCCTGGTTGATAAAGCACCTGCCCTGGCAGGGCGGTGCGCTGCCTCCTGAATAATACATTCTCAAGGTCCCAACTGCCGATCGCGGCGTAATTCAATGAGGGGTCTCCCAAGAGGACACGTTGGCGGCGCACGCCACGACACCGGGGCCTCGAGGACACAGTAGAATTCCCAGATCAGGCTTCTCCCCCGGAACGTCGTCCAGAAACACTCCTGCCCCTTTCTAGGGATAAATCTGCACTGATAACAACGGAGTAACAGTTTTTCTAAATGGACACTTGGCCCAAGCACTGCCTCTTTGGAAGAATTCCAAAACAGTTACTCATTTCATGGGGTTTTCTCAACTCTTCGAGTCCCTCCTTTTACAGATATTAAAACTGACCCCCATGGAGACCAAGTGTCCTGCCCAAGGCCACGCCAAGGGTGAGTGCAGAACTGAGGGGACACGGAGGCTCCCACGGCCCCATCTCCGCCAAACGCCCTCATCCTGTCCTGTGTGGGTTCAGAGTATCCTTACATTTCAGTGATACTCCATAGGGCACGTTCACATCTCCTGTCTCCATTTCTTCCCCGAGGTTCAAGAATCTGAAAGATTTTCTAGAGGAAAGAGAAGTGAATGTGAAAATAAACGTGGCCGAAACGGTTGAGCACACAGCGCAATAGTTGTGGATATGAAAAATCCAGACTGACCTAAAAGATAAATACACACATGCCTCTTTGCTTTACAAAACTATTTACCATAGGATCCCAGTAAGTGGCCTGTTTTTCTCATGCATTTGAAAGATTTAACTTACAAAAGTCCTCCCCCCCCCCAAAAAAATGTTTTTGGGTTCATGCCAATTGCATTATGGGAAAAAATGTATTTATTTATTTTTTTTAATGTACTGCCGGCTTTTTACTTTCGAGAAACCAAGGTGGTGATAAAAGGACTACGAAGGACAATGGCTACTGACAATGATGAGAGTCCCATTTTACAGATTCACAGAGAGGTCAGAAGAGAATTTTAAACCCTGGGAGTAAAGAGGCCTCAAGAAACCTGATGCTTCCTTAGCTGTAATGAGTTAATCCACTTAGATCTCATGCATAATGGGCATGATGATAAATTTATAATTATCAGCATTTTCACTCTTTTAAAATGCTCTCACACATTCTCCTCTGGCGTCCCCCACCCGACGCATAGCCGTTTTCACAGACTGGTGAATAAGCTGCATTCTTCTGGCTTTTAACAAACACCACACAGTGCTGTCTGTACCACCCCCCAAATTAAATCAGGCTTGTTGCAACACAGCTGCAGCTACCGGCTGCCAGCCTTTCTGGAGGCGCGCACAACTTCCGACTTGGCAGGGTGGGCTCTGGTTGTCACAGACCCTTCCAGCCCCGAATACCACCACACCCCTGGCACGGTGAGCCGGGCCCCCAGCAAGAGAACAAGGCGGACTCACGTCCTCATCAGAAGCAGCACAGGGGCTTCTCATTCTCATGACCACTCTTCCACGGAGAAGTAAATGTGGTCCAGAAATGCAACAGGTTCTGCGCGTGGCACACAGTAGGTTCACGGTAAGCGGCAGCGTGGGCTGGGGCCAAGCACAGCGTTTGCAGCCTCCCTCAAAGGCGCGCAGAAACACTTCAGGCCAGTCCTCTTCCATCAGCTTATCCCTTGAGCCTGTGAGGGGCTTGTGCTCCCACGGTCATTGACCCCAGTGCTCTTCCACAGAGGAGGGACCTGAGGCTCCGAAATAAAGGAAAGCGCCCAAGGCCACACTGCTGCGTGGGAGCCGAGGTTTAGACCTTGGTCAGCCTGACTTTGTTCTCGCTCTCTTTTCGGGGTCTTCAAGGGCCCCAAACACGGTGGAAGAGACAAGACAAAGGTGGGGCTAGAGATGTGGTGCTCTTGCAGCAGAGCAAACAGGAACACAGAGCAAGGCCTTGGGGGTCTCTTTCGATTGTACCTCCAGCAACTACAGAAGCTATCCCCGGCCCACCCCCACAACGTCTCCCCGGTGATTTGTCTTCCTCCATTAGCCTTGATAAATTACAAGGCCCCACGGCAGGGGCTGTTAGTTCCTCTCAGCTTTGTTTGGAGCACTGTCCCAGCGAGGCTCAAATAAAGGGCTATTATTAATGGTGACAATAATGCAATACTGTCTTCTCAAGGGCCTCCACAAAGGTTTGCCAGACCCATGCCATGCTACTTCCTGCCAGCTTTCACTGGTGGCCTTCACCTGGGCACCCCGGTTGCCTGGAGGCGGAGGGTGGTACCCAGCGCTGCCCTAGCCCTGAATAGCGGACGTGGCAGGGGGAGGGCCCAATCCAGCACATCAGCACATCAGAGTGCCGGCAGAGGTCGGACAAGGCAGCCGCAGGGGACAAACCCAGGCCAAGGAGATAATGCGCCCCAGCTTTGTTTTGAACGGAGCTCACTTGCAGCCCAGGGCGTAAGAGTGAAACAGCTCCGGGGACTGGTTTAGCATCAGGAGTGTTTCGCAGCTCTGGTTTTCATTAGGCACTTTGGGCCCGTGGAAGCTCTGACAGGTTAAGGGTTCATCTCTTGAGAGACGCTGCCTGTGATGAAGGAGGGGACATGGAGGGGAGCCCTTGTGTGTTTGGGCTCGTGGGTAGGGGTCCACGTGTGCAAGTGTGTGCATGAGAACCAGGCTCATCCTTCACATTCCTGAGCTTTGGGCTCCGGCTAGAAATTCATTAATAAAGGCTCAGTGGGGGAAATAAAAGGCTTTTATTGCAACGAGAGCCACCATCAGCATGAAGCGGGGTGGATGTGGAGGGGAGGTGGGGTTTAAACATAAGTTCTTTTGCAGGTTCGCAGCTTTTAATTAGCATGCCTCTGGGGACAGAGTCCTCACCTCTACCCCCATGCTTATAAACGGCAGGTCTGCTCTTGCTTTGCTTTTACTGTCACCCGTGACAGTCAGGTCAGGCCCAGGTCACCAGAGGGGCTCGGCTTTTCCTAGAGCCTTTCATACATGTGGTTGACCTGTTCTCGGGCAGGTGCGGGGCAGGTGCGGCTCGCTCCCGTCAGGCCCCGGTAGACCACGAGCTTCCCCTGTGGACAGAGCTCAAATCTAGGCCCAGTGGGGAAACAAAGACCATGAGCCTAGACTTGCTCCCCAGGAGCCCTCTCCTCCAAGTCCAAAGAGCAAGATCCTGCTCGAACCTAGAGGCACATCTGACGTGCACAATACCACCACCCTGCCCCACCCCCTGCCCCCTGCCCTCTGCTGACAGCTGCTGGGGAGGTTGTGATCCGGGGGCCCAGAAGGGAGAACCAGAAACCGCCTGCTAACAAGGTGGTTGTGGGGGGTGCTGTGGGCCCAGGCAGCTCCCCTTTCCACACTGATGTCTTCACGGAATGTCTTTTGATTGGCTTTGCTCTGTAAGATCAGTGGTGTTAACAGAGGAAGTTTCCCACCTTCTCTGAGGGAAGAGGCCCAGGCCTTACCAGGCTTCTCCAGCAGGACCAGAGAAAGGGCTCCAAGCCCTCCTGATCTTTGAGCAGCAGCTCGGAGAGGAGCACTGGATGGGGAGCACTGTCTGCTGGGAGCCACAGGCTGGGATTCTAAGCTAGACTCTCCCTCAGCCCTGATTTCTTCCTCTGTGAGATGAGAACTTCCACATACGCTACTTCCACAATTAAATGGCAACACATCCAGAGCACACGTGGACCGTGGCTCCTTCCCTGGGACTGTGGACAGGAAGAGGCACGATCAGACGTCTGGATACAGCTGGTGTCTCTACAGTATGCTGGGGAAGCTAGAGTGGACTGATGCCCTTGGAAATCATGCCCAATGGCCCTAATCCATGGGAATTTGCCCAGCTCCCCTAGGGGAGATCTTTCAAACTTGTTCAGAAAATCATCTTTTTGACATTTTGCTGCCAACATTGAGTTGGTTGCTTTTTCTGCCTCTTTCAGTCCCGCCACCCCCACACTGATCAAAGAAACCCAAACAGAGCCTCAAAGCCCCTAGTCAGCTATAATGCTCTCCCTGAATAGGACCAGTGGTGGGTGTCATGGACCGGCCACTCTTCAGTACCCTCCCGGGACGCTGAACTGCTCAGAAGTGTGTCCCAAGGATGCAACACGTTTTTGGGCCTGGCTCTGCAGGGCACCAACCTCCCCTTCCTGGCCTGGTTCCTTCATCCTTAGAATAAGGGGCTTAGCTTCGCTTTCCTGTAAATGTTCTTCTAGCCTAAGATTTCACAATCCCTCTACCCTTCAATGTCCTCAGTCACCAGAAGTAGGGGACAGTAATCCAGCACAAAGGGCCAGGAATGAGGAGATATGCATTGCAGAGCCTGCTCTTCCACTGATAACTCAGGACTTCAAGTCCTTACTCTCTTATGACTCAGTTGCTTTATCTAAGGATAAAGGAAAGGGCAATAGGCCTGTCCTTCCTAAGCAAGAAGCACAGATAAAGGAAGGAACAGAAGTGAGTGCGACCAGTTTGGGAGGTGGGTCTTTTATAGTCCTTAAAACCTGAGCTGTGTAAACGGCCCACACACTTTCTGTTCTCTCTAGCAGAGAGGGGCAGAGGATGGGGCAAGGCTGCATCAGCATTTCCACAGTCTACAAAGTCACCGGCTGAGTCCTCTGACATCTTGGGGTTGCTACCCACAGGTAGCCCAGAGGGGTCCCTTCCGCTACCAGCGCCAAGCGGACCTACCAGCCAAAGGAAAATGCCCTCTTTGAGCGAGGAGGAGAGAACACAGATGGAGAGGGGCCGAGGCCTGGGATCCAGTCCCACCTCGACCACTAACTCATCGTGCGACTCTGAAAAAGTCCCATCCCCTGCCTGAGCCCCTGTTTCCTCATCTGAGAGCTGAACTAGCCTACTGGAGCGATCCCTTCTGGCTGACACTGTGCACTCCTCCTATCGAGCAGGAAAACAGTAGTGGGTCTTGTTATTTCTGAGCAAAGGCCCTAATTGTTCTCTATAGCATGAACTCCTCTATCTAAAAACCACAACCTCTGCCTCCCTCCCTCCCCCGGCCGCCCCCTTCCTCTGTGATCCGCAAGACTGTTACAGAATATTCAGTTCTTTTTCTTCAGTGCTTGGGCTGAAGACTCTGATGACTAAGCCATTGAATTTTAATATGCTACTGTGCTCCCGGGAGGATTCCTTCATTTCCCAGCTCCCACCTCCCCTGCCCCCTGCGCCCTCTGTGGACATGTGGTAGTCGTTAGGAGCAGTTTGAGGAAGTTTAGGCTTGCAGAGTAAAGGAGAGACGGGGGGAGGGCTGCTAGTGAGGCATGATAAATGGCCACAACAGGCCAGAGAGCCACTCAAAAAATAAACATAAGGCTCCTTTTGAGTGAGCCCACTAAACACAAATTCCAAAAAACTTCCCCCTCCTTTTTGTGTGTGTGGGGGGTGGTGGTGGTAGGAGAGGGAAGTTCTCTTGATGGAAATGAACAAGCTCAGAGAAAGAAACAATTCTCTTTATTGGCAGCAACCAGGAGCGCGCATTGGGGCGCTGCCAGCCATATGTCATGAATGCTGAGTCCTCCAGAGCCGAGGCTGGGCATCCAACTCTCGGGTGTCCAAGAGACAGCGGCCCTCGGAAGAGCCAGCCAATGCTGGCAGAACTCCATGGAGAAACGTGGGTCCCCACGTCCCTGGGGGAAAGACTCAACTGGCCAAGAACACCCCATGTGGGCTCAGTCTTGCTGACTTTCTGAAAGCCCTTCACCATCCCAGAGGACTTCCTCAAATTTTCTTTCCTGGATCCCAACCCCAGCCTCTTGCCGATACCCGATGCCCTTACTCCCGCCCTCACAGCCTCCATTTCCACCCATGTAGTTAAAAACCCTAGCCCTGACCTCTGAACGCAAACTAGGGAGCATGACACCCATCACTGTGAGGGTGCCCAGGTACGGCAATGATACCGTGGTCATAAGAGAAGCAACAACTTTTTTTTTTTTTTTGAGATGTTTACTGCAGTAGGAAGGGATGCAATGACATGAGCTATGGGATTATGCTTTCAAATACTCCAGCAACTACGGGGACACACAGGGGAAGTGGGGCAAGATCTCAGTAACTGTTGAGTCTGGGTAATGGGTACGTGGTTGGAGTTCTTCATACAACTCTTGACACGTATCTGTAGGCTCAAAAATATTCCCACTAGTAAAGAACAGTCTTGAACAAAATGTCACTTTCAGTGGTAAGCATTTCACTTGGAAGAAGTTTCTTCACAAGTCTGTGACCTGGGAGCATTAAAGCAATCTTCTGAGTGTGGAGAAGCACAGCATTTCAGGAAGTTTTTGGTGCGGATTTCACTTATTTGTTACCCAAGAGCTTGGGCAACCAGGTGCTGCCTAAGAAGGAAGTGTATCAATGTTCTGTGCTTTCCAGGAGCCCTTGTTAAATCACCTCCCATGTTGGGGTTTTATTTGGGAGCTCTCCCCAAGGATCTCTTTGGCACATTTTCCGGATGCACTGGAAGATGGCTGAGAGAACGGAAACGTTCCCTCCTCTTCCATTCTTTCCCAGTTGTAAATAATACACAGATGTATACAAAACACATCTCCCCAACTCCGTTGTTTTTGTTTTTTTAAGTTACCGACTGAATTTTCCTCTTGCGCATTTGAGAGCTCATGCACACAAGTTCACCTGACCACAGGAAAGAAATGCTTGGTGTAACTCCTGGAATGAGAAACAAGAGGCAGAGGATCCATCACTGGGAGAGCGGACGCTTCCCTCCGGGAAGATGCTCTGGACCAGCAGGAGGAATGCCATTTGCTGGACCATCCCTCGCAGCAGCTGGGAACCGGAAGGCCTGGGTCTGGGTCCTGCTCTGCCACCAGCCCAAGCCTCAGGCAGCTCCCTGAAGCCGGCCACACCTCTGTTCCCCCATTTTTAGAACAGGGTTAACGCCAAGTGCCTTGAAAGGCATCAGAAGGCTGCACGGAAGGTGGGCAAGCTGCCCAATGCGTTTCCTAGGGCTGCTGTAACAAAATACCACGGACGGGGTGGCTTCAAGCAACAGAAATGTATTCTCTTACACGTCTGGAGACTACAAGTCTGAGATCAAGGTGTCCACAAGGCCATGCTTTCTCGGGGCAGAATCCTTTCTTGCTTCTTGCTAGCTGCTGGTTGTGGCTGCCAATCCTTGGCATTCCTCGGCTTATGGATGCATCGCTCCAATCTCAGCCTCCACCCACACATGGTGCTCTTCTCCCCGTGTGTCTGTGCTGCAAGTTCCTTCTTCTGAGAAGGATGCTGGTCATGTTAGATTAGCCGCCCACCCTACTCTATCAGGACTTCATCTTACTTAATTTCATCAGCAACAACCCAACTTCCAAATAACGTCACACTGTCACACTCTGAGGTACTGGGGGCTAGAATTTCAACATATCTTTTGGGGACACAGTTCAGCCCTAACACTCTTTTTTTTAATTTATTTGAGAGAGAGAGCGTGAGCGAGAGAGCAGAAGCAGAAGGAGCTGCAGAGGGAGAGGGAGAAGCAGGCTCCCCGCCGAGCAGGGAACCCGATGCGTGGGCTCGATCCCAGGACCCCGGGATCATGACCTGAGCCGAAGGGGCAGTCGCTCAACCGACTGAGCCCCCCAGGTGCCCCATCCCTAACACTCTCTTGCAGGCTTATCGGAGCTGTCAGTCTGTGGCTGAGGGGAGGAAACTGCCCACCAGGCCCGTTCAGTGGTTAATATGCTGGAGAAATGCCCATTGTGACAGGAACAGCCTCTTCTCCTTTTGCGGTTTTTGCTAAAAGGGGATTGGTTTTATGAAAAATGCTGTGGTTTTCATCAGGAAGTGCCCCTAGCTGGAGCCCAGAGAATGGGAGCATTGCTCCATGGCAGTTAAACTGAGAGAAATCCTTGGCTTTGTCATGAAGGGCAGACCTGCTATGGGCCGTGGAGGATGTGCTTGTGTGGTTTTAGATCTGAAAATATTCCTGGGACCATCTATTTGCAACAGTACCTAAGTCTGGCTGGGAGAAGACAAGAAGAAAAACAAGTAGGGGATTGAATCACTATCCTTCCATGTTCTTCCCTAGAGGTTGGTAAGTTTTTACTGTAAAAGGTCAGATAGTAAATATTTTATGCTTTGGGGGGCCATCTGGTCTCTGCCACAACAACCCAACTTTGCCATTCTATGGGAAAGCAGCCATAGACAATACATAAACAGAGGGGCATAGCGGAGTTCCAACGAAACTTTATTTACAGACACTGAAATTTGAACTTCATAGAAATTCTATGTGCCATTAAGCATTATTTATCTTTTACTGTTTTTCAACCATTTCAAATGTGAAAACCATTCTTCGGGGGCAGGATTTGTCCCAGTGCCCCAGCTTGCAGACCCCTGATCTTCACGCTACCAGAGATATGAGATAGTGTGTTTTCCCACAGCATGTCACTGCTGTCATATTACCTCATTTTTCAACACAACTTTGCACTTCATAGCATATTTTCATAGGATCAGGTCACCGGATCCTCTTATCCACCCCACTGGTGGGCACACTAGACATTATTCCCATTTTATAGATGAGAAAACAGAGACTCTAGTAAGTCAAATGCCCAGTTAGCAAGTGGTAAATCCAGACAGAAACATACATCTTCTGACTCCTTGTCTGGTACCCCAGCTAATACTCCACATCACCCAAATGTACGCCAAGCAGGCTACTCCCCGACAGATGTACATGTGCGTCCACAACTCCCTGAGTCACCATTTGTCATCTTCCCGTCACTTTTCTAGGAATTCTGCCATGATTGGGCTGTTGGTGCGGAGCAGAGAATTCTCCTCTAGAATCCTAGCTTCCTAACTAGGACGAGCAGGTGTAATGCTGACCTTGGAGGAGGATGGACTTGGAGCAGCTCCCACTGCTTCCGCTGTGCCCACACAGAGTAAGGAGCTGAGTCTCAGGACCGGCCAGGGCCTGATTAGCTCCTGATGCTTCTAATCAGCTACACCGTTCAAGACAGTTTCCTTCTTCATCTGTGTCAGGAGTTGACAACAAGATGCTTATGGGGTCAGGCACGCAAGGTAAATGATTGAAGTTTGGGGGATAGAGATGCACAGCAAATTGGAGAACATCTGCTCCATCAGAGGGGGCAGATGTTACTCAGCTTTAGCCAACTGTTGCCAGATCAGGAAATCTCTGAATTTTAAATGATAGCATAAGATTTTTTTTTTTTTTTTTTAAGGAGTATTAGGTCAAAAGATACCCATAGGCCTCTGCGTGCAGCCTCTGCCCTGAAGCCTGTCTCTAAACTTCAGGCAGGTGATGCCACCTTGTAGTACATAAAGTTGAATCTCTTTCCCCCAAACACTCATTACTAGCAGCCAAAGGTGTGGGTGGGTGCGTTTTTGGAGAGGAGACAAGGAGAAACAAGCAGCCACATGACCCTGAATAGAGCAGTACAAGGGGGTTAAAAAAAAAAAAAAAAAAAAAAGCTTGGCGTTTGGAAGTAGATGAACACTGAATTATTCAAGGCAGGTTCAGCCCAGGGCCGAAATAGAAAATAAGCCCTTGCCATGTCCCCATTCAGACTAAATTGAACTTGACGGTACCCCGTCACAAGACACCTTTGATGGAAATGAAGATGATAATCACTGATGCCATCCAGCATGGTGATTGATAATGTTCCCTCTTCCAAATCACAACAGTGTCCTTGAATCCCAGCAAGGGGCCTGGCTTGGGTCCAACATTCAGACTCTGGATCCAGAGGAAGAAGCTCAAGGCTCAGTGGGTACCTTGCTCCCAGTTTACATTCTATAAATACTGCCTTTTTGCACCATGACCCATTACATTCTCTTTGATGGTAGAACCATGTTGCGGCCGTCCTTGAAACCCTGGCATCCTCGTTGCCAAACCTCAGCAGAAGCTTTGACTGGCTAACACAATGCTGTGTGTAGCACCCAGCAGGGCCCAGTGTTTGCTGAGCCAGCACGTGGAAATCAACACTTATGGAACATTCATGCACCGGGTACATGTAATAAAACAAGGAGGTACTATTATTGTTCCCATTGTACAGATAAAATAAAAATTAAAAAACAAACAAACAAAAACGAAACAGCACTAGGAGTTTAAGCAACTTTCTTAAGGTAAAAAACCTGATGAGAAATCAAGCTGGGATCTGAACCTAGGTCTGAGCCCCCAAAGTCCACTCTTCCACTGGGGTGTGAGAAACACCTGCCATGCAGCCCCAAGGACATCCTTCCAAGGGCTGTTGAGCTCGAGTGACTAGCACATCCTTCATGGGAAGGAAAGGGACTGCCAGGAGGAGGAGTGGGGAAGGAAAGAAGGTGATGACACGTGACTGACTGGACTCCTCCTCGGGTCTGCCGGAGACCCAACAAGGTTCCGGGGCCGTTCCAAGGAGCTACCGGTCCCCCAGGGAGCTTGACAGCAGAGCCTGATGCAGTGGTGCGTGACAGAGAGTCGCCACGTCACACGCCTTCTAAATCTTCCTGCTTCCAAAGGTGCATTCTGCGCTCATGCTCTGGAGACAGGAATGCCCGGTGGCCTCACGACTTCCCAGTGACTGTCCATCACTGTTTAAGCTCGCCGGGCCTCAGTTTTTTCATCTGTAACTGAAGGTGGTAAGGCACCCACACCTCTGTGGGTTGCTGGGAGGATGAAATAAAATAATGTCTATAAGGTGCTTAGCATAGTGCTTGGCATACAATCAGCACACAATACAATGTTGCCAGTGGTTTGTTTGTTGGAACCTTTAATTGTAAAACAATTACAGATTCACAGGAAGTGGCAAAATTGTACAGAAAGGTCCTGTGTATCCTTCACCCAATTCCCCTAGATGGATACATCTTACATAACTACAGTACCATAGCAAAACTAGGAAATGGACATCAGAATAATGTGTATCTATAGTTCTATGCCATTTTATCACATTTTTAATGGTTTATTTTTATGATTAAAACCATTTTAGAATTTATAACTATCATGAGAGGCAGCACAGGGCTGTGGTTAAGTGTGCAGCCTCTAATTCCAGGGTGTCTGGGTTCTAGAACTGAGTTTGGCCATTACTGGCTGTGTGACCTCCAGCAAGTTACTTAACTGCTCTGTGCCCTAGTCCCCTTATCTATAAAAGGGGAACAACAAGAATAGAACTTCTCTGGCAGGATCATTAGGATTAAGTAACTTAATATATGTTAAGTGCTTAAATAGTGCCAGGTAGGCACTTAAGAAAACACTCCACAAATTTTAGCTATTATGATGCTCACAATTTTTCCTATTTCTGGGACCCAGGAAGAGAGGGGGGGAGAATAATTTTGGCCTGCCTCTGTCTTGGAGCTCAGACCTTTCTTTCTCTTTGGTTGTTGGTCAGGATGCTTTATAGAAGTGAGCCAAGGAAATACCGGGCGTCTGCTTTTGTTGCTGTTTTGTTTTGGAATAAACCCTTGTTGCTTTCTGGAGAAAACTCAGGCAGTCTGGGCCTGAACCTGCTTTTTGGAAGGCCCGGGGTCTCTGTTGTGGAACCTTGATGGACTCCAGGCTCACTGTTTTGGAAAAGTAAGCTGACAGGGAACGTGGGAGGGGCAGAGCTGGCTGGCTCTACTGGGCTTTCTACCTCTCGGAGGCCAGCACTTGACCCTGGATTGCAGTATTCCAGAACACTCAGGCTTCCTCTGAAAGACTCCTCCATCCATCCGACTGGTGGGCCCTAGATGGGCTTCCTGGTGGAGCCGCACTAGCAGACCTTAGAGGGGGTGGACGAAACAGGAACCCATCCTGACAACGGGCCCGTGGGAGGAGAGCCGATGGTGGCCACACGGTCCGGCTTCAAGGGCAAAGTTCCTAAGAACTTACATGCCCTTATGCACTAGTGTCGGAACAACGATGTAGAAAAGAGGAAGGAGAGGAGACCCGTACAGCTGCATGGAGGGCAGCACCCCCAAACAGGCTGTTGCTATGGGAGGAGGGGGACAGCCGTCATGCTCCCAGCCACCCTTGATTAGCACTTGCTTTGTGCTAGGTACGCTCAGCCTCAGACCAACGTAAGCTGTGGCACCATCACCCCATTTCACAGCAGAAGAATAGAAGGTTGGAGAGGCTCAGAGCCGATAAGCCACAGAGCCAGGATTCAAACGCAGGCTCAAGAACTCCCACGTGGGGGCTCTCAGAGCCACCGGGCTACACCCCCACCCCGCGGCCACACCTCCTCTAGGCTGGCTCTTGTTTTGCCCTTTTTGAACGCCATGATGCATGGTTGGCTCGGTCCTGCTTACAGCCCTTCCAGTATGATCTTAATGCATCCCTGCATGAGGTAGTGGATTGGAATGGTTGCTACATATGAACAAACAAAAACCAGCACATGTCAGCTGGATAACATTAAAAAGAAAAGACAGGTTTTTTTTTGTTTTCTTTTCTGGCTTTTTTTTTTTTTTTTTTTTGGCCAAGCAGGTCTCACTGTGTTTTGTCTGGGAGATAAACGGTCGGTCAGACCAGTGGACACGCAGAACCCCGTATCAGTCTTGGGATCCTATTAGCTGCGTGGCTCAGCCCGTGTTGGCTCGGCCTGGCACCATACATACTGGGCAAAGGGGCCTTGAAACCCCACGATGCGTTCGTGCCCCGGAAACCTCCCCTGCTTTTCCACTTCCAGCCGGCTCTCATCCTCAGGCTGAGGCTGCCAGTCATTCCAGACCCAGGGGGAGGGCGGGGAATGACGTCAGTAGGGAGAACTGGACCAGCAGCCTTGGCCATGGGATTCGTGCCCAGGGCCCCGCTGCTGGGGCTGCTGAGCCTCACGGAGGGGACGGACATCTCTAGGTGCTGGTGAGTCACCTGCACTCCACGCTGGCCGGGCCAGCTCGAGATCCCTCATTCCACACCCTGGGCCATGAGCGTCTGTGAACTAAACAAACCATGGGGGCCGAATACACCATACACTGACGCCCTCACCTCAAAACCCAACGGGAAAACCAGATTCCATCATTTGGAATCTCTTTTGCTTGGCTCCATGACAGGATTCCTTACTCCAGACCTGAGCCGGAACAGGGCCGCAACCCACAGGCCAAGGCTCTGCTGAGGAGGGTCAGAGTCGCAGGCATGGTCCTCCTCACCCGCTCGGAGTTCAGGCTGTAAACTATGACAAAAGAAAAGCTGGTGGACACCCCGCCCACCCACCCCGTGAAAAATGTGCCATCCTGCCTGCTGTGGAAACATCACACACTAGATTTTCTCCAGAGCCGTTCGGTTTAGGGGAAACTGTGGGGATGACAGCTTGCCACAAGCTTCCCCTGAATATCAGGCATCATTTTCCTTTGACTCTGCCCTAAGAGGGGGCTAAAACAGCAACGTGACCTTTGATTTCCTGTCTAGAAACAGCCGCGGATGACACTGGGACCCAACGGCAGCTCCTAAGTCCAGAAGTCATCCCCACATTGGGGGGTGGGTCTCAGCTCTGTGCCTCCTTTTCATATCATTTCCCATCCGCTTTTCCTAAGCTGGTACAGCCAGTCTTCCCTGGTCTGGCGGGTCTAGTTAAGGATAGTTAATTGTGCAGAGCAGGCTGAGGAATAATAATACATCCTGCCACCCTTTCATGTCAAGAGCACCAAAACCGTCAACCCTGTTAGGTGAGCTGCATGCACTATTCTATCGGGTCGGCTGTGGTCTTCTTCACAGGTGAGCGAAGCAATGGCCGGAGCACGTGACTATCCTGCTAGGGGGTGTCACAGGGGGCCACCACCGGTCAGTGGAGAGAGGAGACTCTCAAGCACTTCAGGCAAGGTTGCCATCACATACTTGGACAGACACCTTTTCGCATTTAATTCAGTGGCTTTTTGAGCTTACCGAGAATAGAAATGGCCTTTGGGCATTACCAACGTGGGAGGGCTCAGAAATAACAACTCAGGGGTCTTTGGAATCACACCAAAGGCCCTCCGATGAGAAGAATGACATGTCCAAGTAGGAAAAAAAAAATTGACATTAAAGAGAGCCATGTCAAAACTCCTGACTCGGTGTGACTAATAATTCCCCAGACCACACTGCTGAAGGGTCCTGACCAATTTAAAAGTTTTAAAAAGCATTTAAAATAGACCTTCCTGCTCCCCAAAACTTAATCAGTTATTCTTGGCTGCAAATAAAACCAATGCTGGTACTTACTTAAAGCTATATTTCATAATCCAGTTACTATTCTTAAGGGAAAATATTAATACATAAAATCCTTCTTGGCTATATATATACCATGTGGAAAAAATATAGGGCAACAGGATTCTTACACACACACACACACACACACTCTCACTCTCTCTGGCCCAAGCCTGCCATTTCATCTGCTTTATTGGCAGGCACATCTGGATTATATAAATTTCAAGTATGGTTTTCAATATTAGTACCGCTTAGGGTTACAATACTTGACAAATCTCGAATGCCAGGATGTCAAATCAAATTAGCTTGACCAGCCACAGGAGCAAAGGGGTGAGTGGGATGTACAGTTGGAGGGCTAGAATAATAAACAAAAGCTTGCACTGGATCCATTGTTTCTTGCTTAGTTGGCACAGAGGTTTCAGGAGAGACCTAATGAACTCTCAAATCCAGGATACTGGTGACCTGCAGATCCACATTTCCATTCCTTATGAGAACAGTCTAAGGAAGTGAGCAATGAGGCTTGTGGGGGTCTGGTAATTCATCCCGATTTCCATGGTGCAGCATTATGAGGACACTCACATTTTCAAATGATTCTTGTCAAGGCAATTCCAATGCAAGGCAGTTTTGTGGCTTAGTGCTATCCCCAGAGACACAAAGTATATGAAAAATATTTTTCGGGATAAATCTATCACCCTCGATCTTTCATACTGCTTTAATCTAATACTACTCGATCTAGCCGTAACAACTAGATCAGGGACTGGCCCAGGAGATGCCCAATTGGCTGAGAATGTGTGCTTAGAGGCTCAAAGGGAACCACTTGAATGCACAACCCCAGTTAATCCAGGGTCTCATAAAGAGCATCTCTGAAATTTCAAATTTTACTTTTACTCCTCCAGTTTAAGTCTGACCCCACAATGGAGCATCTTCTGGTGGGTTATGTGGGTCTAGGCTGGTCAGACATTGAGTATTTTATGATCAAGTCTAAAAGTGACTGGCCACAAAAAAAATACCCAATACTTTTTTTTTTTTTTTTTTGCGCCAGCTCCTTAAAACTACTTGAATTATAATCCCATCATTTTCTAAGGGTCTTATTAAAAAATTACAGATTCTCCCTTCTTAATATTCACGTATCACTAGTTATAAACTCTTTTAAAATAGATTTCTTCAGTGTTTTTTGCCTAGCCCCTAGCAATGCTAATAGATGTTATAAAAAAAAAAAAGCGTTCATGGTGAATTATATCTGGGCACTACTGGGTCAAACAATGTTAAGTCTGTTCCTTTACTGCAGGACTTCTCAAGAGCCTTGAATGTGCAACAATGTGTATTATAAAATGCCAAGAAGGAAAGACAGTGTAATGCATTTTCCAAACATATGTGGCCACGGAACTTTTCCTGTGGTGCATTTTTACATGACCAGTGTTCTGAGATTCACTTTGGGGACTAGGTGATACTGGGGTCCTCTACTTCATAATCACCACCCCAAATTCACAGACAAGGAAACCAAGGCTGTCCAATGTGCTGGCTTCCATAATGAGGGAATGGCTGAGCGTCACCAGCTCCTGGGAGCACACAGTGGACAGAATCACAGCATCATGGCCTCCCACAGTGCCTTATAGGCTCAGAGCCTGTCAGAAACACAGCTTTACTGCTTGCCAGGTCTCCCAAATGTCCAACACTCTGGTGGGAGTGGACACCGCACAGGCGCATGCATGAGCACGAAATCACTGCACATACAAAGCTGTGTGTTTGGCCTTTCCAAGTAGGAGACTCAACGCCAACTTGGCAACACTTAGGAGATGTGCTCCAAGTCAGGCTACCACCACAAACAGGCTGGGGAGGTGCCCAATGATTCTGGCCACTATGGACATGCAGGGGACTCCAAAGGCCACAGTGAACCTCTTGGGTGGCCTAATGTTTGAGAATGACTTGTGAAAGACACAGAAATGCAGCTCTATGGGAGAGGATGCATGCGTGCATGGAGGTCCTGCTTTCTTCCTAGCGTCTGACAGTCACCGAGGAAAATGAAATAGAAACCAGAAATCATCTTCTTACTTCAAAATGAAACCTGAAGAAAATGCACAAACCACCTACTTAATGTGGTAGAGCGAGCACGACTGAGGTGCCATCTCACTCCTCAGCACGAGCACCATTGCTTCCTGAAAGCTCACTCCTGCCATGTGCTGTGCATTTGTTCCATATGTTAATCTTCACTGCCTGAGCCCTGTAAGAAGTCTACGATTGAGCCCATTTTACAGATGAAGCAATGAGGCCAGGGCAGTCAAAGGTCCGGAGACAGGGGCAAAGTCAGGATTTGAACCCAGGTCTACCTGGTGTCATAGCCCGAGCTGCCCCCACCTATTCACCCAACAAACATTTAGGAGTCCTTACTTTGTACTACATACTGTGGGGGCTAAATGGATCAGATGGGGATTCTGCTCTTGAGGAGAAAGAAGATGTTAAGAGGAAAGGCCTGAGGCGTGGAGATTCCAACCCCAGAAGGCACTTGCAAGCATTCAGAGAGAAAATGCCTTCTATACCCAGTCGGTATTCTAAATGCTTTTTATAAAGAAACCCGTTTGATCCTCTTGAGGATCCTATGTGGTAGGTACTATTACTATTATGCCCATTGTACAGATGAGAACACGGAGTCAAGAAATGGTTAGAAACTTGCCCCGGGTCACACGAGCAGAAAGGATGGAGCTGGGATGGGACCCTGGCACATGCAGGCTTGATCACCATCCTAGACATCATGGCAAAGGACAGTGAGTTAAGCCAGGCTAAGATCCTGGGCTGTGTCTCCTGCCCTTGCCTGTTGGGCTGGTCTGCCCCCAGCATACAGGCCAGAGAGGAGAGCATCACACAGTTCTCACTGTAGCCTGTGCAGAATGCCCTCTGCAGAAACCTTCAGCCACCCGGCCCCTTCCTAGCTCCAGCAGCTGCCCCGGGGGCCCTCTCTTCTTCTCCTTGTCATTTTAGAAAGGTGTAGCTCAATAATCTGTTGACAGTGATTGTTTTCCCAGCCCAGGTCTGGTAAGAACAATAGCTGTCCTAAGCCTTTTGACCTCAGAGCCCCTATTACTAAACTAACAGGCATACTAGTGGGATGTGCCTCCAGATAATGGTCCTTCAACTCTTACAGAGTAGACTACATTAAGCCCTGAAGACCAATGGACAATGTAAGCACCTCGCATTCAGTCAGATACTATGGGGGTTACTTTATATGTCATCACTTCTAATCCTTACAACCACCCTGTTTTCTATAGAAGTGACTTAGCCAAGGATGGCCCAGTAGTCTTCGGAGGCAGAGTCTAAGTGAAGAGCAACAGCCTGACACCCAGCAGAGTCCTTTCTGGACCTGGAGTGTGTACCCCCTCCTGCAGGCAGGTGCAGACACCCCTTCAGTGTGTTGCAAGAGCTCTTCAGTATACACCAAGGACACAGCAAGAGTTCTCTAAAGACCTTCTTACTGAAACCGCCGACCCTGGCCCCACACAGGCTGGCTCTCAGATCTGCGACTACCCTTTGGTGTGGAGGTCACGCCATTCCGCGAGCTCGGCTCCCAGCTCTGCCCCGGCTTGAAACCACCTCAAGTTCCGTAGCACAGCTGCCCACCCCCAAGCCTCGGATCTGTCCTGGCTTCTCCCGAAGTCCAGGGTATGGCCCCAATACGTGCAGACAGTGTCATGCTTCCCACCCGCTTACAAGAGCCTCTGCACCTCCCCTGAGCCCTTCTGTTGAGACAGTCCTGTAACTATCACCAATGCTGGGCCAACCGTGCTTTGAGATCCTCGCACAGCCCTTTGTGGCTACCTGCTAGGCAGGCCACTGAGTTCCAGAGGCCAAACAATTTGTTTTCTTCAGAAAACCCAGATGATGCTAAGAGCCATTTGCCACAATGAAGCTGCAGCCCCTGGTTCCAGCATATTGACAGCTTACTCTGTGAGGTCCATATGAATGGATACGGGCTACATCCCAGGAGGGAGTTACATCTCAAAGTCCACCTCCCAGCTCTTGGAACTTTGGGCCTCTCGTTCAAATCTTATGATTTTTATATGTATTCAAAAAGTTATCCTAAAGTAATCATTTAGACCATGTGCAAATATTTTGCTACAGATGAAGCTCATGACAGTGTTGATAAAACAGAAACTGTAAACCAAATTGCCCAGTCACAGGTGATGAATGACATAAATCCATTACGGAGAGTGCCCCATGTGATGAAATACTTCGTAAGACATTAAGAATGAATATGTAGAAGACTTATATTTACTGACTTGAGATGATATTTATAGTATATTGAATGAACAGATTATAAAATAGTATGCAAGTGAGATCACATTTCTGTAAAAAAAACTCTGTGTGCATTAACCTTTTTTTTTTTTTAAGATTTTATTTATTTATTTGAGAGAGAGAGAGAGCAAGAGAAAGCACGAGCAGGGGGAGCAGCAGAGGGAGAGGGAGAAGCAGGCTCCCCGCTGAGCAGGGAGCCGGTCACAGGACCCGATCCCAGGACCCTGGGATCATGACCTGAGCTGAAGGCACTTAACTGAGCCACCCAGGGCCCCCTGTGCATTGACCTCCTGAAGGCACTCTCCAAACGGTGAGATTATAGATGACTTTATGGATCATCAAAAAGCAGCACATTATTTTTAAAGTTTGTCTACATTGAACATACGAGTTGTACAAAAATCACAAAAAGTTTTCTTTTGATTGAAGAAGCAGCATGTGTCCATTTAGCAAGTGTAAAAATATATACGGAAAACAAACAAAACAAAACCACCATCCCATAAATCCAAGCTTCAAAGTTTCAAATCAATGCAAAGGCAAATAGTAGTAATTTAGGGCACAGATCAAGACAGAAAATTGTCACTAAATGCCAGCCAGCCTAGAGGGTATCAACACAAGGTGGCCCCAGAGGACACTATTTTTTTGTAGGTGGTCTTTCAACACCAAAACATTTCCCCAAGAATGAGAAGCTGCCAGGAAGCTTAGTCCCCGGGGTCAAGACCCACACTTGGCTCCTTCCTGTCAGTAAAGATGCTTCAACCTGGTTCTTGTTTCCTAACGAGGTCCCCTCCAAAGCCAGAAGGAAGAAAGAATAGACTCTTCACCAGCCAGTGTTATGGGAGTAACTTGCTGGGTTCTCTTATCCCCTACCCAGGTTTATAATGTCCTCGTACAGAGCTTCTCGAACTGCACCATATACATGATCCCTGAGATCTTGTCAAAGTGCACACTTGAATTCAGAAGGTCTGGGGTGGGGCCAGACACTCTGCATTTCTAACCTGCATTCCCAGGTGATGCTGCGGCTGGTCCAGGGCCCACAGTTTGAGAAGCAAAGCCCAATCCGTGATTCTCAGATGGGGGGCTTGGCTCAGCCCCAATCCCATCACCCAGGAGGTCAGAAATGGTCTGGCTTTTGGAAAACTCTTACCTCCTCGGGTCACTAGTGACCAGTTAGCAAATGATCTGGATGGAACTCTAAAGGACCTTGACGACTTCATGTTCCTATAAAAAATGAGCTGTTTACACCACAGTTACCGGAGGGAGCAGCCCCCATGCTTGGGCTGCCCTACAGAAATGCTGTAGAGCCAGAAACGCCCTTGGGTACCTGAACCAGGTGGGTGGTACCAGAGATTCCATTCAGAAGCAGGGCACTCATGACAGGGGGGAAAAAAAAAAAATCAACCCCAAACAGTCATTCTGATTGGCTGCTTCTGACACTAGACGGAGGGTGTGAGGCCACATTTATCGGGAATTAGAGAAGGATGAACAGAAAGCAGGGAATGGACTACTGTTAACAGGAAAGGTAGGGAGAGCAGAGGACATAAAAACAGTAAGAGATGGACCCAAGTAGCCCGCTCCAGCTGTAAGCGTGTCCCCGAGGGCCCCGAACAATGGCAGCAGGCGCTGAGCTTGCACACCCCCCACTTGACACTGTCTAGACCTGGAGGGGCCTTAATGAGGCTGGGTGGTGAGGCGACTCCATTTTTCATCCCTGACACTCAGACGGGCAGTCCTCAGCCCAGGACCCTGGCCAGTCAATCAGCCCCCAGCTCGGCTGTGTATAAACACCTTCCCTCCTCCATCAGCAAGGGAGGCAGGTGCTGGAGATCTGGTCACGGTCAGCTGGACAATCTGATAAAGCCTTCCTGGGGTCGCGGTGGCCCGAACAGACCGGCATAATTAGACCAGGCAGAGGGGCTGTCAGACAACCCAGGCGGAAATAACAGGCCTCTGCCAATCAAAGGGAAACCCAACCGAGGTGGTGGGTGGGGAGGCAGGGGGTGTTCGCTGTACCAGTGGACGGTGGGGGAGGGGAGGCTTCCCTGAGGCTGGCCGGGGACTCTGGCAGGGCTGCGCAGCTCATTATGTGAGCCCCAGAGCTAGGCGGGGGCTATCGATCACTATCGGGGTGTCTCCGGGGACTCATCATTATGCAGCAGGACCTGGAGTGTGCTCTGCTCTGGCGGTAACCAGAGGAACATGACAACGCATCCTTGCCAGTGGGAAAACAGGTTGGCCTCCCCACCACCCCCTCTTTTTTAATTATCTTGCAGCTCTTTTAACCGGGAAGGTGCAGCGGCGGACAGTTACTATTAAAAAGACCACAGCAGGTTTGTCGTTTACAAAGCCATTCTATCCATGGCATCTCAGGAAGGTCAAAGGGGGGCCAGTGCTTACGGGAGCCTCGCTGGGAAGGCTGGGGCCCACCACCCCACCCTTTGGTCCTGTTACACTCACCCCGTCACACACGTGCACAAACAGCTAGATTTAGTCAGGGATTCCTGCCTTTTCGGGAACGGGGCAGAGCTAACCAGCCCCAGTCCCAGCCCAAGGGCATAGCATCTGGCCAGCCGGTCTAGCACTGCTTTTCAGGAACAGGGACCCAGGACACAGTGAGGCAATTGCTCTCCTAATCCTTTCATTCCATGTTTTCTGTTTAATTAGCCAAAAGTTGTCCCCCTGGGGACATCCCATCTGGGATGGATGGGAACCCGGTGGGCAGCCTCTGTCCTCGGCCCATGCGCACCTTGAAAAGCAGAAGGCTGACATTTGGCCCATCCTCCAAATAAATTCAACTCTATAACCCAACAGTACTGAAGGTTTCTTGGGGAAAACCAAAGGAAGTTCACACTTCATCTGGCCTCCCTTCACCTGCTTGGACTTCCTCCAGCCTTCCTTTCCCACTGCCCACCGAGGTCCCCACGATCTGCCACCATTTTCATGCTGTTCCTTCCCCTGCCCTCACTCCCAGCAAAACAAAAGCCATTTAACTATTATTCTCAACGTGTCCCCAGGAAGCTGAAAAACATATTCATGGGCATGATGCTGCGTGAAAACAGCCAGACTTAGAATATTACGTGTTACAGGATTCCATGTACATGATACTCTCAAAAGACAGACCATCATGATGTAGAACAGAACAGTGGTTTTTGGGGGCTGGGCAGGGGGAGAGGGTGACCATAAAGCAGAGCAAATGGGAGCCTTTGAGAGTGATGGAACTGTTCTGTATCTTGACTGTGGTGATGGTTGTACAAACGTACACACGCATTAAAACTCACAGAACTGTACACACCCCGAAAAGCCAATTTTACCATATGAAGATAATTAAAAAAAATATGTACCAACAGAACTGGTCCCCTCCTGGGATGGGGGTGGAGAAATTCTGCAATTATGAATGATGGACTGATCCTAGTCGCCAAATAGAGCCACTTCTTCCAAATCCTTCCAATGACAGCCCATACACAACACACACAGCCTCTCTGCCCACGGCAGGGCCTCAACTTGCATTACTCAGCTTTGGGGACCCCACTCATCATATGCAATGTGAATGGTACCCAGAGATCTACTCAATGGAATGCCCTTCCCACCCCCACCCCCACCCATGGCTGCCTCCTGCAATCAGAGGAACATTCTAGGCCTGTCTTTCGAGCCTCTGGCTCTGTTCCTGATCTCTCAGCCACTCTTCCTCCCACACCCCCCAACCCTAGCCTTCTTTTCTTTCCTCAGATACACCAAGCTCATCCCCATCTCTAGGCCTCTGCACCAGCTGGGCCCCACCTGTAACACTCCTCCCTCCATCTTGCACAGACAGTGCCTTCTGTTCACTCAGGACCCAGCTCCGACGTCTCCTCCCTGGAGAGGCCTTTCCTGAGCCCTTTGCATGGAGCTCTGCGTTTCTGTGGCTTTTTTTTTTTCTCATTCTGGAACATTTCACTATTGCTTGTCTGTCCTCTCTAGAAAAGAGAGAAGGATGTATGTTCGGCAGGCAGAGGACCATCCTGCTCACCGTCATATCCACATCACCTAGGATGGGCCCAAACGTGCCCAAACACAGCCACTAGACCATGAAGACGACAGAGCTTGAACAAAATGGGAAAAGGATTATGAGGATAGGGGAGGCGGCGAGGAGGAGCAGTGAAATCACAAATTTATGAATTCTCTTTTGCCCTTTCCCAAAAGTTTTATACCCAAATATTTCATTTCCCCCCCACATTTGGTTATTGAAAATTTTTCAAACATACAGCAAAGTTGAAAACATTTTATGGTGAACTCCTGTGTAGCCACCACCAAGACTAGGGCCATCACTTACATTTTGTTATACTTGTATTATCACAGACCTGTCCATCGGTCTGGTCCTCTAGCTGTCCTTTAACCCATCTGACTTTTTCTCCGCTAATTTCTATCCTGTCATCTCAAAGGCCCCACTACATAAACAAAGGAAACAAACCAGGGATGAGAACACTCTCGGAGTTGTCCCAAGTGCAAGAATAATCCTATTTTTCCAGTAGCTGGGGACCCTGGCAGCCGGGCATCCCTTCCAAGTTTTCTGAGCATGCTCCCTGAGCTCTGGAACTATCAAGCAGCACAGAGCACGAGATGTGCTCTTTTTTCCATGGTCTCATTTGTCTCCTTAGTCATGTTTTTGGCCCTGGGGGAAGGGGAGGCGGGAGGCGGTGGTTAGGGACTCAAGGGTTCACAGGGGGATGACAATGAAGGACGACCCTCAGCCACATTTCCAAGGCCACTACCCTGGAAGCAGGCTTCTGTGTTGCTGCAGAAACCATTCTCTGGGTGTGCAAGGAAGAGTGCAGCAGAGTATCCTCGGAAATGCTTTCCTTTATCGCCCTAACATAAAGCCCAGCTTTCCTTTGGGTGCTCCTGCATCTGGTCATAATATCAGCAGTGACCTTCACAGTCCCTCTGGGGTGATTCATCACATGCCCACACCCCTACCCCTGCCTTCACGTGGAAACGCAGCAACATGGACATTTTCACTGGGGTCACGTGGGCTGAAGGAGAATCTGCTTTTCCAATTCTGATATCGACACTGCCCGCAAAACTGGCTGGCCCATGAAGACAGTGGGTCAATGGTGTAAATCTACGATCAGTCAGGTTCTGATGAAGATGGAAAGAGCTAACCAAACACGACTTTGTACTTCTAGGTCCAGGAGGAGCTGCTTGTCACGTCGGTAATGACGTCCTCAGCTTCCCTAAGCAGCTTCACTGTTCTATCTTGGTGGATGTTTAGAGTCTTAGGGAAGGTAACGGATCTCCCCCCCCCCCCCCCCCCAGGATAAATAAAGTGCACGTCAACACAACACTGTGCAATTACTTTTAGGGGTTCACCATGGCACACCCACAAGGCCTCTAAGTTCGAGCAGCTGTGGTTAATGCTAATGCAGGCTGACTGCACGCTGGGCTCTGTGCCAGGCACCTTACCTACACTGTCTTATATGATCTCATGACAACCCCTTCATCACTGCCATTATCCCATTCTCAGAGGCAGAACATGAAGCGTAGAAAGGCAAAGCAATTTACCTTCCAGAGCTACAAGATTGGTAGGCAGGAGAGTTGGAATCTAATCAGACCTGACTCCGGGACCACCAAGAAGCTCATGGCCTTCTTGAGATCCCTCAAACCAACCATGCTCAGGCCATAATTTCAAGCTACCCTGACCCTAAGTCTTCCTCCCCATGCAAATGACTTATTAAAGTCAACTGATGAGACAGTCTCTCCTGGCAGGCCAGCCAGAATGGGCCCTGGGCATGAGCCAGGAGCATAAGGCTCTGGGGCCTGAATAAGGGAGGCCTAGGGGAAGGTCACTAAAACCCGAGAGATGGTGAATCAACCCCCAAAGGCAAAGAATATCCCATAAAGAACCAGCTCTGTAGCAGATGTCAAATTGTACCCATGGGCCCAATTCAGGCCAGATGTGTGTTGCTTGGCCCGCACAACTTTGCTTTTTTTTTAAGTTTAAATTTGAATAGCTTTTGGTCGGGGCCTGCACCTGACTATATAGTCCTCACTATTCCCAGCTGTCCTCCTCCAATTCCTTCATTAACAAAATAAACAAAAATGAACGGCCTAGCCCCTGAAAACATTTGAGTGGGACTCCTAAATCACAGCAAACCAGTTGTATTGACTCCTACAATGGAATTTTGATACTGGCCCCCAAACACTTCTCCTGCTTTGGATTTTACAAGCCCCAAAGCCCCCCCACCTCAGACTTTCTCAGAATGCCTGTTTCCATGTTTGCTCGTTAAGCTAACGCTTCTCTAAGCATACAATAAGAGTCAGCAAACAAGTGGATCAATGTTAGCTCACTCTATTTTTCTCCTAAGGTCAGAAAAAAGGAGTGAATTAATAAAAACACTGGGGTATCACAAAGTTATTACAAAAATTTTCATATACAAAAATAGAATTAAAAAATGATTCCAAATGGATTCATTAAAACAGTGGTTGAAAATACCTGGTCTAAAAATAACCAAACCAAACTAACCTAGTCTTCTGCTTTAGCTTGTGTTATTCCCTTGGCACTAAGAGTTAAAATATTTATGTAAGTTAATAGCCTTTTACAAAAATATAGCAATAGAGAAAAGTTGTTTCCTACAACGAAGCACACATAATATGATCCCACTTATGTTTTAAAGATGTGTGCTACATAGACATAAAAATAGGAAGGATGCACAAGGAGACATTACCTCATACCTGTCAGGATGGCTACTATCCCCAAATCAGAAAATAACAATTGCTGGCAAGGATGTGAGGAAACACTGGGACTGTAAAATGGTACAACCACTATGGAAAACAGTATGGAGGTTCCTCAAAATATTAAAAATAGACCTACCATGTGATCCAGCAATATCTACTTCTGAGTATATATGCAAAAGAATCGAAAGCAAGGTCTGAAAGAGATTATCTACCTACCTGTGTTCACAGCAACATTGTTCACAAAAGCCAAGAGGTCGGAGCTACCCAAATGTCCACCAATGGGTGAATGGGTAAATAAAATATCGTATATACATATAATGGAATATTATTTGGCCTTAAGAAGGAAGGAGATCTGACATAGACTACAACATGGGTGAACCCTGAGGACATTATGTTGAGTGAAATAAACCAGTCACAGAGAGGCAAATACTGTAAGATTCCACGTATATAAGATAGCTAAAGTTGCCTAATTCATAAAAACAGAAAGTAGAGTGCTTACCAGGGGCTGGCAGGAGAGGGAAGAGGAGAGCCGTTTAACGGGTACCGAGTGCCAGATTCGCAAGATAAAGTTCTGGAGATCTGTTTCACAACAATGTGAATATATTTCATACTACTAAACTACCTAAACATGGTTAAGGAGGTCAATTTTATTTGTTTTTACCACAGTTCAAAAAAATATATTTAAAAAATGAAAATAAATGGATGAATACGGCTGAAGTTTGAGTTTGGGTGTGGCTCTGGGGGTAAGATCTTGGGATATGTGTGCGTTCTGTGTTGCTTTCATTTTTTACAATGACCAAATGTGATCAGAGAAAAATTAGTAGAGTCATCCCCTTTGTGAAAAAGAATGTCAGGTTTAACAGGGTTCTAAGGAGAGGATAAGGGATTATGCATGAATAGGAATTTCCTGGGTGAGGTACAACTCTTTGCTTAGGGTAGCTGGCAAAAGAGACTCCATCTGAAATATCTGGGCCAGAGTGCTGGCCATTAGAGTTATGTTTATTTGAAAGAGAGCAGGAGAGATCCAAATACACTCATAAATTTGCACTGTAAGTAGGGGCACATGACAGATTGAATGAAGCATTTTCTTACCCTTTTTCCTTTTTTTTTTTAATTAAAATCTTAAACACTGTGAGGGCCCTAGTGATTCTAATCTTTATTTTGTTTCTATCTCAAACAATGTTCCTAAATGCTCTATTTTTATATTCAGAGAAAGTCCTGCAAATTCCTCACTTTTGTATAGTACCACAATGTGCTTGTGCATGTCTTGAGTTTCTGCATATCTAAAATCAGAATGGGGTTTAAAATCTACGTATACTCTAAATACAGACCTTCTGATTCTCTCAAAAAGTTATTTCTAAATCATTATTGAAGAAAAACAGCACTTGTGCAAAAGAAATGTTACTCTTAGTGCAGTGTCAGGAAATTTAATGATATCTGGATTAACACTTTAAAAAATCAATAGTAACATGTATAATGTATTAGAAAAAATAAAACAAGCCCATCAAACTCAATGATGTGGACAGTATGACTCAGAGCAAGGCTGAATTTTTAAAGCTGGATTTAAAGAGAAATATTGAGTAAAATGTAATCTGTTTACAGCCCACGTATTTGGGTATGGACAAAATCATGAAACAATTAAAGCACACAAAGAACTGGATGAGGGCAGGTATCTTCGCAGAGTGGGACTGGATTTGGGTCCAGTCCCATCTGAGATCAATCATCCGCATTTTCAAGATGGCAGCAGGAGTTAAGGGCCAGGGGAGCAGAGAAGGCATGACTTTCTCTTTTTAAGGTTCTAATTCCTCCCTGACTCAGCAGTCCATGCCAATCCAAGTAACGCCAGGAAAATAATTTCTAGACTTTAAAAGTGTGGTTCTTCTCTATAATAGATGGTAGTAGTTGAAGAAACCAGATATTTTAGGCAGCCCATTAGCCACATATGGCAGATATGAAAATCATCTATACATCATCAAAGACAGGTGGCCTTCAGGAAAGCTACAGAGGGGAAGGAAAAAAAAAAAGTGGAACAATAGAAAAGTGTGTGCCAGAGAGGACAGAATAATTGCGACTTGAACACAGACGGATAAGTGTCTCCGGGAATTCCACAGCCAGGACTAATAGCTAAAATTACCAGCTTAAACTATTTCCCATGTTCATTCTCCGAAGTGCTATAAATGGAAACAGTTATAAATTTTTTTCCCCAATAAAGTGTTCATATTCTTCTTTCTAAGACACAAGAGACTAACGCTTATTTAAGATGAACTGAGGAAAAAATAGAATTTTATAGCCACTGTGCAAAACCCTGAAAACCTTCATCGGCCAGTAGAAAAGGGAGCAAGAGGGCCCCAGATTTCTCAGGCTCCCTGCACACCCGAGATTGGAGCCTGTCCTTATGTGTGTAGATCAATGAGCTTCAGATCTAAGTCAATGCCACAGTGATCCCCAAGGAAACTGGCTAAGTGTTCCTAACAGCCTGGTAAACTTTGGGAATTCAGAGGACAATAGTATCTTTTTCTAATTGGATCAGAATCTGCTTTGATGTCTTCATCCCAAGTGGACCAGCTTCTGCTTCCCAGCCAGGCTCTCCTGCTGGGGTGAGGGGTCTGTGAACAACATTCCCAGCCTGGAGGGAGCAGAGCTGGAGACCCCTTCGTCAACGGAACACACACAGGGCAGCGACACTGGCCGGCTGACTCTGGGAAATCCCAGGCTAGGACAGACGTGGCTGTGTGCTCTCCAAGGGTGTGACAAGGGGCTGAAAACTGTTCCACCAATGGATCTTGATTATATTTTTTACATTGTTTTTAATGTTACCATTTAACATGAATGGGCTTTCAGTTGGGCAAAAATGGCCTGAAAAGAAATATCCCTACTTGGGGCTAAACTGGAGTATGGGTTTTTAAAAAAGGTTCTTCGAATGGCTCACACAAATCAAACAAAGGTACCATTTAAATGAATGTGGTAGGAACCTGAGCTCAGCAGATTTCTACATCTAAAACATGGGCCATATACACTGATTCCAAACCCAGCCTACACACTTTGTAGATCTACAGAACTGTGGCAGATGGCAAGCAAATCTAAATAGACCTGAAATCAAACAGATAGTTCATACTGCTTGAAACCCTGGTCTACAGTCCACTGGATCAGGACCAGGGCTGCATTCCTTTTGTTCATACAGTAACCCCGCTCCCTCCCCAGTAATGAAGGAAAAGCCATAGCGGTCTACAACAGGGCTGGGAATGATTTGGCAAAGACTCGCTTTGCTAAAGAAACTTCGAAAAGAGCTGCATGAAGCTACATGCCTGGTGGCACAAAGATGATCTTTCCTACTTTGCAAATGGGTAAAATGTTGGTGTGAACCTGAAATGAGCCAGGGGAGGATCCTTTTAGTCATGGTGAAGACAGTGGCCAGGCCAGGGCCACTGGTCTCCAGTCTTCCCAGAAACCAGCCAGTCATTTTGCCTTTGCCCCACTGGAATATGGGATGCTCTGTGGAACACTTCCTACACTAACAGCACCAGGGCATTTGATAGCAAACGGACATAAGTCCTGCCTTAAGGGTCTTCCCTTCCAGTGGGAGGAAAGGGGGTTATGGACGATAAGCAAATATACATAGCAGATAGCAGCTGTCGGTATGAAGAACAATTAAGCAGGACAAGGGAATGGGGAGGGACGGGGGGGCTGGAGGAGGAGGCAGTGAAGCAGAGACCCGCACCAAGTGAGAGCACCTGTGACGAAGGGCCACCTGGGTGAAGGTCAGCGGGTGCACAGCCCTGAGGGGTGGTAACAGAGGAGTCACCCAGGAACGCAGAGGCCAGATCACAGAGGGCTTGGAGGCCACTGAAGGAGCTTGGATTTGACTTTAAGTGTGATGAGAGGCCTTTGGCCAAGCGAGTGGCAAGGTAAGCTCTGGTTCCCAGGGGGACAGGTTAGGAGGATGCTGATGTCATGGAGGGGAGAGAAGACAGTGGCCCAGATTAGAGCAACGGCGTGGAAACAGGATTCTTTGTAGGCAGAGCCAGTAGGCTGGCTCATGGATCGGATGTGGGTTAGAGGAAAGAATCATGGAGGACAACCACTAGGTTTTTGGCAGAGTGACTAAAATATGCCACTTGTGGATATCAGGAGTCCTAGGTGAGAAGTGCGTCTGGGAAGGTGAAAACAGGACCTCAGTTTGGGGGCATCAAATCTGTGACATCTGATGGGACACAGAAGGCAGCGGGAGAAGAGCCGGGGGTTGAGGGAGGCAGTCCAGGCTGGAGGTACAATGTGAGTCTCAGAACCAAATGAGATCCCTCAAGGAAAGAGCAGAGATGAAGAGGCCCCAAGGCCAAGCACGGGAGAGTTCTCTAGCCCTCTGGGGAAGGAGGAGGAAGAACCTGCCAAAGGGACTGTGAAGGAGAGTAAGGGTGCTCTAGACACCAATAAAAAACCTGTTCCAGGGAGGAAGAGTGACCCACTGGGTCCACTGTTGTACACACACAGTGGAAGAAAGAGATGGGGGGAAGGGCAGAGCAAACCTGGTAGAATGTTCACATGGGGGTCTGAGTGAAAGGGAGAGGGGGATTCTTTGTTCTATGCTTGCATCTCTACCTCCAAAATTTTGTCAAAGTCAAAAGGAAAATGAGGTTTCTGTGAGATCCCGTCAGATGAGGCACATAGAATGGGCCAGAGTCTGGCAATCCAGGAGCTGTGGATCCCTCCACAAGGACAACTCCAGTGGAGTGGAGCAGACAAAACCCTAATTGTTGGTGGGCCCAACAGAGGAGGAGAGGGGAGGAAATGATGATATTATCTAGAGACAACATTTTCAGGAGGGTTTTACTGTAGACTGGAACACAGAAATGGGAGGGGGCCATGGGCATGGGGTCAAGTGAAAAAAAAATTTTAGGAGGGTATCTATGTAAGATGGTGTCGTTGCTGATGAGAACAATCCAGCAGAGCTAGGAGAACTATAGGAGCAGAGCTCTTTCAGAGGCTAGAGCAGGTGGGATGCTCATATAGAAGGAGACGGTTGGCCACAGACAGGTGGAGAAACAGGTCATCCACTGGAGGCACAGGAGTGTGTGAAGACAGATGCAAGGAGGTCATTCGATTTGGCAAAGGCAACAGAAGGAGATTCCCTTCTGATTGTATTTTCTCAGTGATATATACAGCAAAGTCAGCAACTGAACAGAGAAGGGGAAAGTGTTTAAGGTTTCGGAAAGGAGAGGAGGTGTGGGCAAAATAAAAGAGTGAATGGACTGCCAAGCAAAGCAGAAAGCTCAGTTGAGGTATGTGGCCATAAATTTAAAGTGAATCTAATCAGGATGATTGTGTACATGTTCTCTTCCAGCCACGTTCAGCTTCTTGGGTGCTCGCAGGCAGAGGGCAGAGGAGGGTTTAACCAAGGTTAAGATCTTCCAGAAAGTGTGAGATGGAGTGACGGACAAGGCAGTGATGATAGCGACGGGTCCTGAAATCTAACTTGGGTAGGGAGGGAATAAAAGAATGAAGGGTGTTCGTGGACTGTGGGATCAATGGATTGGAGGTCCCACTGGAATAGAGGCACCACTCGAGTGTCAGGACACAAGAATTAAGCCAGAAAGACAGGAGATGGTGGAGAGAGAGAGAGTGCGCGTGTGCGAGGGGACTTCAGAGATGCTGCTGTCAGTGGTCATGACAGGGCCCAGGGGAGGTGTCCAAGAGCAGGTGGCTGAAGTCAGTAAAGGACAAGACCACTGGGAGTGAGGAGGTCCAGGAACCCAGAGGGCAGTGTTCTCTGTGGGTGCTGACACTGCCCGGAGTGAGGTGGGGGTGGCTGTGGCAAGAAGGGCAGTGAGGCAGGGGCCCCCATCTTCAAGGAAGGGTGGGGACCTGAAGATGTGCCAATTAGTGAAATAAGGAGGAGGGGCAGGTGGTGTGATCCGAAATGCCCGAGGCTTTGAAGGAACTGGGAGTTAGTTTGTTTTTCTTTTTAAGGAGAAAACAGGGGGGAAAGGTCTAGAAATGACAATAAGGAGCCAGGGAGAGTCCTGACCTGTATCCAGGCCCTGTGTACACAGAGTGTGAGAGAAACAGCCACTCCCCGAGGAGGCTGTAGGTCAGTAATATCCTCCAGCCCACAGTGAGGTCTCACTGATAACAAGATGACAAAGGTAAGGTTTAAAAAAAAAAAAAAAGCTGGACTTCTGGACAACTCTGACATGCTCAAAGAGGTAGACAAATTTACCACCATTCATGAGTTTGTATGTACGAATAAAAGCCTATGTCCATAGGACTAAAAGCCTGTTAGGACATATGGACAACTTAGCCATCTATAGATGGCTTACCATGAAAGGAAACACCTTTTATAGAAGGATTTCCCTAAGGATGGTAGTTTAGTCTTGGCGCTCTATGTACCTATCCATCTTATATCCCCGCTTGCTCGTCTCATGCCTGGCACATGGCAGATGCTCTCTGCGTGAAACCAGGAACTGATCTGCTTTTCCTTAAAAGTCCCTTGCCTCTCAGAAGCCTTTGTACCTCAGGCTGGTTCTTTCTCCCGGCTTCTCAACTATGTATTTTTTAAGTGGTTAACTTCAAGAATGTCAGCTAAATTCTGGTTAGCTTTTTCTAATGTGCTTTGGAGTAAAATATCTTAAAATGAAAACATAACCATGCGTTCCAGCTAAGTATATACAGACAGTCTGCCCAACTTTTGTCATCTCACTCAGACTCAGGCCAAGTGACTTGCCCACGATCACACGAGGCACGTGAGACATGGAACCAGAACCCAGGACCCCTGGCTACCAACCACTCCAATATACACCACATAACATATGTCCACATCTCAGTGCAATATGATTGACCGGCCTCAATCACTCATGGCATACCCTTGGCATAAAACTCAGGTCTTAATTCCTACCTTAATTTTTTTTTTAAAGATTTTTATTTATTTATTTGACAGAGAAAGACACAGCGAGAGAGGGAACACAAGCAGGGGGAGTGGGAGAGCGAGAAGCAGGCTTCCAGCTGAGCAGGGAGCCCGATGCGGGGCTCAATCCCAGGACCCGGGGATCATGACCTGAGCCGAAAGCAGACGCTTAACTGACTGAGCCACCCAGGCGCCCCTTAATTCCTACCTTTAAAACACTAAAGGTTACAGAAAGAAACGGGTCATGGTGGGGGAGGAGTATCTCGCTCTCTTTTTTCTTTTAAACCAATTACTTTTAAAAGCCATTTTACTCTCCAGTCTTCCCATAGAAAACCATGCTCGGCTTGGATACACCAAAGCAAAAGAGTTGAGCGTTTCCTACATACAACTGGGCCTGCATAAATGTTTAAATTAATGAAGATCCCTGTTCTAATTTCATTCTTGGTGCTTCTCACCATCTTTCAAATTCCGGCCCTTGAATGGTTTGAGTGATTGAAGATGCAGCTTAAGGTTTCATAGGAGATTTTCAGGGACGTCTGCATTAATCCTCTGTTCCATGCAATGTAGAAAACATTAAGTAAAATTGTCTGAAGTTAAAATATGTACTTAATTCCCACATGGGGGATGGATCTTTTTAGCAGATGTTTTTCTGGAATGGCTGGTGATTGTAAAATAGGAGGAACTAAAAGAATCACAGTCAAAGTAGGTAAGGAGGATAGACTGGGCAGAGGTTTGGACCGGGAGGCAGGAATGGCATATCAATTAAATTTCCAGACTACTGCTTATGAAAAATAAGCTGTCTTCGGATCGTTTCTAGGACATGGCTATACACGGTGGTCATGGACCAAAGAAAACGAATCCAAATTGATGTAAAAAATAATAATCATTTAAGCAGGACGTTCCTGTGATGTTTAAGCCAGGATCTCCAAGGGTATCGGGTTCCCTCGTTTGGAAGGACTGTGTGTTTGGGAAGTCGTGACAGTGTAGTCCTCGTGGAAAACAATGACGGCGGTTGTTTGGCAAGCCCGAGGAGGCTGCAGCTCTGCGGATCCTGCTCCATCGGGGACCTGCCGGCCCACCACTCCTCACGGGACAATGTAGACCAGTGAGCGAACACTGCCTGAAGCCTTCCGGTGGCTGGGCCTTTTCATTTGCAACTGGCTTTTCTTTTCCCAGGCTCCAATGGACATCAATGATACTTTGGGCCCTGGTGCCAAGGGCGTTTGGAGTTTGCTGGTCTGGGGCTCCCATTCTTCACTATTCCTCCACTGGAAGTAAGCGAGAAGCGGGAGATGTGGGAGGCAGCGGAGGGTTGCTGAGGCCGACATCCTGCGTCCACCACTTACTGGCTCTGAGAACCACTTTGGGCTCTGGTTTCACCTCTGTAAGAAGGGGGTACTATTACCACCTGCTTCATAAAACTACTGGGAATAAGTGAGACGAGAATAAAATAGATGGCACAGGGCCTGGCACTGTGCTGTGTGCCTCTTGTTCATGTGGGGGAGGGCGAAAGGGGAGGGGATGAGAGGACCTTCAAGGTAAGAAAGGGGTTTCTTTCATGGCTCTTAAAAATATATTGTTTTCTTTTAGCGGAGTGATTCTACAAGCCCACTGAATCTCACTGCCCTGCTAGCTCAGCATGAATACCCACCCCTACATTAAGAATCATGTCACACTCCTGTCTCACAAGTTGCGGAAACCCAAATCAGACTGCATTCAGCTTTGGGTAGTGGGAGACTTAGTGAAGGCCTTTCAGTTGCCACAGCCATGATCAGAATGAAATGTTCTCGTATCAGGCATTTCACATTTTAGAATTCAATTACAAAACCCTACCATTTAGCTTGTTAGGCTGGCTGCTCTACCCCAGGAAGAGTGACAAAAGACAATCTCTACACTCAGGCCCCAAGTTCCAACGCTATAAATCACTGGTTATCGGATGGAGTGGAACTCATTAATATAAACGAGAGGCCTGAAAGGCACCCATTAGCATGCTATTAATTTGTCTGACGATCTCCGGCATGGCAAGAGCTAAAATCGTTAGGCTGGGCAATACTGCCTCTCGTGCAGAAGAATAATCTGGTCCCATTAATTTCTGTCTTGGGCTTGCCAAATGTAATTGGGCATAATCAGAGCTCATACATCCCCTCATAGCTTTTTCATCCTTTCTTTTAAAAGAAGAAAATTGGGGGTGGGGGAATGAGCTCAAACTCTTGGTACTCAATAAACATAACCAATGAGAAGAGGTTTCAAGTTGCAACAATCCCCGAAAGGACTATAAATGTTTCTACCCTTTTGTTTTCCTTCCTTTGCTCTTTGTTTGTTTGTTTCTCATGAAAAGAATGTGAATCATAAACTCTTTTCAGGTTGGGTTAACTTTACTTATCCATCCTTCCACCCATCCATCTCATTTATTATGAGCGGGGGAGGGGAGGATCCATTCCATCCTAGTAGGTAGATATGACTGTCTTTGATCTTTGCCATTAAAGGAGGAGGCATGAGGGAAGGAGAGAAGATGAAGCAGCCCTATCTACATCTCTGTGGTGTCATGTCTTTCTGTCCAATTACAGGGCATTTCTGTAGCTGCTTAGTTTCCCAGCTTCTAAGGCTATTTCAGAAAAGCAACTCACAAACTTGAAGGCCTCTGCCAGTGTCTTGGCACACCTGGCTCACTGTGGTCATAAAGTACACCGGAGAAGAGGGAGCTACTCATATGTTCTTAAACACACCCCTTTTCTCTGGTTGTTGCTGTTCAGGACACCCACCCACCTCGTCAAGCCAGCAAATGACTTGAAGACAAAAATTGTGTTTTCAGAGTTTTTCAGACAACAGGGCTGCACATAAGGGCCTGTGGACTCGAAATGGATCTTCCAATGATCATTCTGACTACACTGAGATTTTTAAAAAATCTAAATCAACAAATGTGTACTCTTCCTGTCCATCAAAAAGCGAGCATAAACAATGAGTAAGTACACTGGAGCAGTCACATCCACTAGCAAAGCACACAGGCCTCGCCTTAAGGCTGAAAGGGAGAGAAGAGGGAAATGCTGGTGAGCTTTGCAATTTTGTTGAAACCCAATCATTTTAGCATCACCCTCCGTCTGCAATCCCGAGAAGAATCCACCTCAGAGCATTCAGAACTCCTCAGCTTCTCCTCACTGCGGGATACGTAACATTAGAAAACATTGCAACATCATACACATTCAGGGCACAAAATATTAGAAAGAATAAAGAAATCAAAAGTCCTGTGTGTTTCCAACTCCCTGAGATAATCACTGGTAACACTTTGGTACATTTCCACACACAGCTGACATATATTTTTACAGAACTGGACCATGGCAGATAGAGTTTCCTGTCCCGCCCTCCTGCCCACCACAACTGGATACTTGCTAAGTATTTCCCTAGGCCACCACATTTCCCTCAAATATGTACTCTTTAATGGATGCATACATTTCACCATATGCAAGTGCTGTGATTAATTTCACCATTCTCAGATGATATATAGACAGGATTTTAATCTCTCCCTGGCTTCTTTACTAAAATTAAACTCTTATCTTCCTATCTGAAAGTCACAGTCAGACAGATTCAGATCCATCAAGGGATATTCTACTGGGGGAAACTCGAGAGCAGGAATTCTTGCATGAAAATCTCTGGGAGGAGAAGGTCCACCAGCTCTCCAGCCACAGAGGGCTCAAGCAATAGCCGCAAAGGTTACCAAGGCCTGAAATCAAGTGCTGGTCAGTGGGGCTGTGGCCCTCCAATGATTCAGTGTTTGTGGCCTTGAAAATATCTTCTGGAGCAAAGCAAGATGTTCCCCGTGGTCAGCTAATGCTAAGGAGCCTCCAAACCCTCCAAAACAGGACCTGTTGAACCCTTATATCCAAAGCCCCAGTCAGAAGGGAAGCAGGGACACTCCTGGCAGTTTGGTTTATTACCCAGAAGGCATCCCAGATGCATGCGGTGGGGGTGTTCTGGGCTAGCCAGGGGTCTGGAGCTGTCAAGCTCTGTATATCTGGATCTTGGGTTGTTGGCGCTTCTCTGGGAGGGCAGGGTTCAGATCAGCACCTGATAAGACACCTCTAACTCCATTTCCTGGCTCTGACAGATTTATTCCTGATGAGTTTCATGCCCAACATTCCTGTCCTTCAGGCCTTTAAGACAGAGGCCGCGGGACACTTTCTCAGGTGGGAAGCAAGGAGAGAGACCACACAATGAGCACCTTCCACTCCCCACAGTCCGACTGGGTTTATGGTACTTAGGAAGATGGCAGCGGTCAGCTTACTTCATTGGCCAAGAGGAAGAGCCATGGAGAGGCAGAGGAAGAGGTGTAAAGGTGACTTCCTGCACCGAGCAGGACCCAACCACAGGTCAGCCGATCATCAGCCACCATCTGACGGCTTACAAAGCTTTCCTTTCCAATTCTACCTTCCATTTTTATTAACCAATCAAGCACAGGTCACTTTATGCAGTGATAAGAAGATCAGAAGCAGCCTCCCCACATCAAAGGCGATCTTCATCATTTGCAAGGAATTCGTGAGTGGTACCGCGTAGGAGCTTCCTGTCTAGCAGAAGAAGGGATCAAATGTTTTCTTTTTAAACTGCCAGCTCAAATGCACTCTTTAAATGCATTTAACTGACATGAAAGCAAATAGAAACACTTGAAGGAAAAAGGCTTCTAGTAGCAAACACTTATATGAAGCTAATTTTGTGCCCCCACTATCAGCGGCACTTGCGATCTATGAATTCACTTCATCTTCCTAACAGCCTCTGAGGTAGGTAGGATTCCCATTTCACAGATGAGGAGACAGACACAGAGGACAAGTGACTGTCCGTGGACACACAGCTATGAAGCGGTGGGGCCAGGCTTTGAACCCAGGCAGTCTAGCAAGAGCGTTCTAGGCCAACAGATGGCTGGAGCAGCCCCGCAGACTGGCATGTAGGCTGCCAGTCCCCTCACGGGGCCTGGGCCCTGGAGTGAGGGTGGGGCAGGGGCAGGGGCATGAACCCGTCCTCCCTCTGTCACAACTCAAGAAATGGGAAGGCAAATACAATGAGTACCCATATGCCCTTCACCTTGATTCACCAATTGTTACCATTCTGCCACATGTATGTTCTCTTTTTGCTGAGCCACCTGAAAACTGCAGATACGTGGCTTCCTGTATCAGTATGCAGGGCGCACCTGATGTTCTTCTACCTCACACTGTCGTTCTCAAGAAAGCTAATACTGACAAGGTAATGTTACCTGGTATCAATCCACAGCCTTACATTTACTTCTAAAAATATGAAGAGCCAGCAAAGCCTCAATTACATAAAATATACAATAGGATTTGTACAATTTGGACTCCATTTCTTAGGGGGAAAATAATTATAAAATGTACAACAGTCCACTCTCGGGGTGCCTGGGGTGGCTCAGATGGTTAAGTGTCTGCCTTTGGCTCAGGTCATGATCTCAGGGTCCTGGGACTGGGCCCCACGTCAGGCTCCCTGCTCAGCAGGGAGTCTGCTTCTCCCTCTCCCTCTGCCTTTCTCCCCTCCTCATGCTCTGTCTCTGTCTCAAATGAATTTTTAAAAAATCTTAAAAAAAAAAAAGAGTCCATTCTCAAAGTACAGTTCAGCGACTAAAATAACTTTCATGTGATGATTAAGTATTTGTGAGGTCTCAGCACCACGAATCTAAGCCAATTTTCTCATTAAGCAACACTGTAGTCCCAGCGAGGGAGATAGAGTTCAAAGCGAATGGAGCCCACTATACATCTGAGCTGTTTTCAAAAAGATATTTGCTTGGGGCTACCTGGGTGGCTCAGCTGGTTCAGCGTCCAACTTGCGATTTTGGCCCAGGTCATGATCTCAGGGCTGTGAGATCGAGCCCCACATCAGGCTCTGCACCGGACGTTGAAGCCTGCTTGATTCTCTCTCTCCCTCCCTCTCTGCTCCTTCCCCTGCATGCTCACTCTCATTCTCAAAAAAAAAAAAAAAAAAGATTTTCACTTGTGTTCTTGCTTTTTGCCAGTCAGTAAAAATATTTCTGCTTTAGGAAAAGAAAGACTGGAAAGTGAGCCATTTTTCTTGTCTTTTCCTTTTTATAAACAAACATTACCTTATAATACTTAGAAAATTCTGCTACATGAGAACTTTGATGAGCCCAACACATAACAGGAATTCAAAAGTGCCCAGTGACTGAACCAAAGCTTGCCTACTTGGTTTTCCAGCCACAGCAAGAAATGACAGCCAAGAGTGTAAAAGGGACTTACAAAAAAAAAAAAAAAAAAAAAAGCAAAGCAGAATAAATCTTCAAGCAAGAAGACTCAGTGACTCAGTGAGGGGCCACGGAGTGTGAGCATGAGATTGACTTTCTTGCATGCCTCCCTGAATGAATCCACTCACTCACTCACTCACTCATTCAGAGCTCAGTATCCTAAGAACCCATAAAGCAATGTCCCAAACCATCCAGACTCCCTCTTGGTACTGCCGGGCTAGTCAACAGCAACCAGTGCCTGAGGTGCTCCAAAAGGTAACTGTCACTTGGTCACACACGAAGTCCAGAACAACTAGGGCACTTCTCTAAAATACTTGTGAGGGGCGCCTGGGTGGCTCAGTCGTTAAGCGTCTGCCTTCGGCTCAGGTCATGATCTCAGGGTCCTGGGGTCAAGCCCCGCATCGGGCTCCCTGCTCAGCGGGGAGCCTGCTTCTCCCTCTCCCACTCCCCCTGCTTGTGTTCCCTCTCTCACTGTGTCTCTCTGTCAAATAAATAAAATCTTTAAAAAAAAAAATACTTGTGAAATCAGAACTGAGAAATGACCAACCATGTTCAGCTGAATCACATTTTCCCCTAGGTCTTCCCTGATCCCCTTGTATGCATATCCTGCTTCTCTACTACCTCCCAGAGCTCTTGGATAACTCAACACCTCACGTACCCAAAACCTAGCTCTTCGGCAATCTCCACCAACCAGAACTCAGACAACAATCGGGAAATGAAGGACAAGAGCTTGAACAGTCAACAGTAATGTCCTGGACCCCATTCGTGTCTCCAACAGGAGGGCTCTCCAGATTCACACCATAATTTTTTCCTTCTGTGTAACATTCGAGAGAGTGATCTCCTTGGGGATACAGGTAACGCTCTCCGGGTCGGATTCTACATTACCAGTGGTTAGAAGTCCAGCACCATAGTAGATGATTCTCTGAGTTACAACATGGCAGAATAAAAAAGGTGAGTGTTTTAGAATCAGGGTCCTTGGGCAAGTTCCTTAATTTCTCTGAGCTCTGATTTCCTGAATCTTAAAACACAGTGTAAAACATTTCCTTCGAGAGAGTACACTTTGGGAAGCCATGGGGCACCAGTGGTTAAGAATGTGGCTCTGGAGCCAGACCATGCAGGATGGAATCCCAGCCCTGAATCTCCTGCTCCATGATCTCGGACAAGTCACTTCACTTCTCAGAGTCTCAGCCTCCTCGCCAGCAGGATGGAGGTAATAACAGTAGCATTTACATCTTAGCTGGTAAGGACCCATAATATGGGGACTACTGAGTGGATAAGGATGATGGGCTTAGAACACCCGATACAGAGCACACACTCAATGATGCTCATTATCATTCATCATTATTACTATGTGTACAGTTCCCAGCTCGTCATCACCTGACACATAACAGATACTCAGAAGAGTGTACTGACTCCAAGTAAGCTGGCTGGTTTTTTGTCCCTCGGACCATAGCTTGTTTGAAGAAAAAATGACAGTTAACAGCTTTAGAAGGGCTTAAAAATGTACAAAAAGAGGGGCACCTGGGTGGCTCAGTTGGTTAAGTGTCTGACTCTTGGTTTTGGCTCAAGTCATGATCTTGGGGTCCTGGGATCGAACCCCACGTCAGGCTCCCCACTCAGTGGGGAGTCTCCTTGAGATCCTCTCTCTCCTTGCCCCTCTCTGTCCCTCCCCTCTTTTTTTAAAAAAATGTACAAAAAGAGAAAGCATCCATGACTCAAGACTAAGTGTGGGGCCATTTGGTATTGGGGTCAACACCTGGTCACATCTTGGGGTCCCTGCATGAATCACTCCCTCAGAGCAAGCAGGTGCTATAAGGAGACTCACACGAAGACTATGAGTCATCAAGAACACATTCATGTCTGCTCAGCTCACTGTTTCAGAAAACAGGAAACCGTGTGAAACACTTTTAAAATGCTCTGGTCTAAACAGTTGAGAAGTTTTATTGCAGTGATAAGGTTTGAGCACTTACAGCACATGAATGTGCAGCTACCCTGACTGACCTGCGTCCCCACGGTCTGATGGGTTGAGGTTTCAGCCGAGGCAGATTTACGGTGAAGCCAAGGAAGCCTAAATTTTGGGCAACCCCTGCATGCACAGGTCCCTTCCAGAACCCCTGATGGGGTCTAGCCATGTGCTCAGTTGGACATGTGTTTTTACAAATTTTGGCCAAAGCAAGATTACTGACACCAGTTAAGACCACTGTCTCTTCCCTCCAACTGGCCATCCATCCAGTGTCCAAGGGCATTAGATGGGCACTTCAGGGAGCTGGGTGAGGGGGGAGTCGAGTTGGGGATACAGTCCACTAGGCTTAGTGGTTAGCAGTCATTTCTACATACAGTTAATATATCATTAACCTTCCCAGTGTACGAAGGACAACCAGACGCATGCCTGGTGTCGAATGTGACCTGACACAGGGTGTGGGTCATATGAAGGTAGGACTGGATAGTACTGTGCTCAGCACCAGCAGGGGACAGGAGCAAAGAAGAAATGAAGCTCAGAACGCATGGGGCCAGAAGCTAGTTTGTAGGAAATTCTTCTAAATCTCACCGCTGTAAGTAAATGTGATCACTGTTTGCCTAAATTTAACAACAATCCTATAAGTATTTGACACCACCACCAATGAGTTATAAAGCCAAAATAAAGTTTTCTAAACTATCAGTGATGCAAGAAAAACTTTTGATGTACTATTCTACAGGGAGGACTGAATTATCCCTATAGAAATGAGTTTAAAAGCACGGTCATACGAAGAGGTGATCAAAGCCAAAAAATATGGGGAAAAAGTGCTGTCAAAGTGTATCAGGCAGTTAATCAAATGATTGTTCTGGATTTTGTGACATGTCAACTTTCATAAATGTGTTGTAGTATCTTTTTCATTCTAAATAAATACTTGCTTTCATGTTCATGTTGCATTTGTGATTTTGGATTCCTTTTCTTAACTGCATAAACTTGAGGCCACACTAAACCTGGATTGCCCCTCATGGTGGCATAGGGTGAGCTTCAGATCACTTAGGCCTGACCCTGAGACTGATTACCCATGTGGTTTGGGAGGCATCTTCCTCCACCCACTAGGCCTCACTCTCTTTTCTAAAAAGGGGATAAGCACTGTATGTGTTTGTCGCATGCTTGTTGGTGGAAGGAGATAAGGCCTAGAAGGGGCTGAACACCAGGAAGGACTCCAGGACGTCTAGATACTGCTCACCTAAACGTGGATGATTTTCAAGTCCTCTTCAGATCCATTATCCAACTTGTTATTTACAACTTCATACAACTTCATCTCACAGATACCCCAATCTCAGCATGTCCCAAACCTGGTCCTCTCCCCATAGGCCCCTCCCCCTACCTCAATGAAAGCCTCCATATCTACCTAAATTTGCCTAAATTTATGCCTAAAAATATATGAAGGCCAGACACCTGAGTCCCTATCGACACGTCCCTCTCAATGCTGCCAAAATCTAACCAGCTTCCAAATCTGTCACTGGGGTATCCTTCAAACCACCTAACTCGCCTCAATCTCTGATGCTACCTGGTCCGAGCTTGCTCCCTCTTCCTGGAGCACCCCAGAGCCTCCACACAGGCCTCTTGCTCCCCCTACCCCAAGGACCCAACCACTCTCCAGCTAGAGCGATCCTTCCTTTGCAAGCACAGTTCCGACCATGACAACCCCTGCCTCAGGACAGATACCTTAGTCGTGCTTACCTCCCCAGCGGAACCGCTCCAGTCTTCAAGTCCTTACTGACTTCTGCCTCAGGGCCTTTGCACAGACTGTTTCCTTTCCCTGCACAGTCCGTCCCCTCAAGTCCTCCCCCTCAGAGCCTGGCTTCAGGAGACATCCTTGACCCAGTGGGGTCAGATGTGCCTGGTTCTGCGGGCAAACGGTTCTCCTCTAGGGGATGGGTTGCATTGTGGTTATGCACTGTTTAATGTACAGCCCCCTAATGAACCTCGCTGTCCACCTGCCCTTCCCTGTCCTCCATCCCCAGCAGAGTTCCTCCACATCAAAACCAGCTTTGAGAACACATGTGTGCACAGGTGTGATATTTTCTGAAGGGAGACTGCTCCTCGGTGGTGGTCCCTCTCCTCAGCCCAGGGCCCGAGGGAGGATACCAGTCGGACTTAGGATGGCATAGTCTTGAAGGAAATCCCAGGGAGAGGGCATTGCTCTATGCCCAAGGGGCTCCACACACAGCCCTCTCGTCCACTGCCCTCTGTTCCTGACCTTTTCGGCCTGTGAGAAGGAACTGCTTCTCTGCTCTCTGCCTCCCAGCTCAGCCTGGTGGATCCTGGCAGGCCTCATGCACGCCTGGAAGGGCGGCCTCACCCCTTGGAGAACTGCAAGCTGTGAAGCTGGACAGGAACACAACACTTGCATGCTACAGCCCCAGAAAGGCACACTGCTGTGCTTCTAAATTTATCTGCCGCCCAGAGGTCTAAAAATACTGAAGGTGATGTCTCAGCGCCCAAGTACCAGAGCGGCTTGGACAAGGCCTCAGCTGGCCCCTGGCTGGCCTTAGCTCCAAACCAACCCACATAAATTTGCTATAAAAGACGACCTTCTGCACAGGGAGCTTCAAACCTCAACCACCCCCTGAAAACAGATTAAGGCAGCGCCTCACCTCACCTAGAAATTCCGCAGTTGCCACTGATATTTTAATATTGAGAGAGGGAGAGCAGTTCTTTCAGGGGTGGTAGCTGAGGTTGCTCTCCAAGGCTGAGAATAAAATTAAAAAAAAATTTTTTTAAATAAGGTATACAATTTCAATGTGAGGCAATCATTTACACTCAGCCCTGGTTCCGAGCATCTTGCCTTAGGGTAATTACGCCATTGCTCTTGAGTGGAAGCCTATAGTAAAAAAGGGAGCAATTGACTATTACTCTCTGCTGGGACAGGACTTTTTTTTTTTTTTTTTTTAAGTAATCTCTACACCCAACATGGGGTTTGAACTCAACAACCCTGAGATCAAGAGTTGTGTGCTTTACCGGCTGAGCCAGCCAGGCGCCCCTGGGGCAGGACTTCTAATTGTCAGTTCATTCAGAGAAAGTGACTCAAAATAATCCTCTGGAACATCAGGTGGTTCTGCCTGGAAAGGCATCTTCCAAGTGATAGAGCACATCCAGACGTACCCAAGGGAGTTCCCGGTTTGGTCCAACACTGGAATCCCAGGAAAACCCACATTCTCCACTCACCTTCAGAGGGTCTCTGAGAGGTAAGAAACACTGGATTTGGGGGTCAGAAGCTTCTGGCTCAACTCTGCAGAATCAGGCAAGCTTTCTCAACTGTGAACCGGGGTTGGTAGCTACGGTAGAGGTTGCCTCCAGGATAACAAGAATGAACCATACACATTGGTAGGGCTGGACAGATACTTGCTGCATCGGAACCTGGTCTCTGGCTTTTGGGTCCAGTAGAGTGTTCAGTACTTTACTATTTCTAGATCAAAAAGATCACTCTAAAATGTTCCCTGCATCAAACTGGTTTGCAATCCTCAGAGTTCCTGTTTCTTCTTTCCTCTCTCATTTGATCTAAGAAAAATGAGCCTCCCCAAGGATATTCCTTTACCTCAGATTGCTTAACAGCGGCACCTAATGTTTACTGAGCACTTACTATATGCCATGAACTATATAAATGTGTTTCAGGCATTATCACACTCAATCCTCTCAACAACCCTGTACAATAGTTTCTATTATTCTCACTTTACCAAAGGAAATAAGCTCAGAGAAGGTAAGTAACTTGTGATAGGTTACAGAGCTAGCAAGTGGTGCAGCTGGGCCTCAACCAAGCTTAAGTGATTCTAAAAACCACGTTCTTTAAAAAATTAAAAAAAAGAAAAAACCTTCCTTAGCAAGTGAGATACACACACTAAACTCAAATCTGTATTCTTGATTTGGAAATGGCCCAGGGACTAAAAGGGTTAATAAGAGCTCATTGTCAGTGGGGCAATTTATACATACACGAGCTCATGTGCATTTTTTTTTTTTTTTTTTTGCTCAGGGGTTCTGGAGGCTTCTGTGAAATGAGGTCAGCAGCTGGAGGGTGGCTGGCAGTGGGAAGAGGAGTAAGAGGATGACCAGACACCCCAAACAGGCCCCCCTGAAGGCTGGCTCACAGACGGATCCTACTATCGGCTGTCTCCTGAGCACCCCAGCTGTCTCCTGGGTAGGAAGTGGTCTGACCACATTCTTTCAAGTGTCTGGTAGCTCCTTGCTGGCCACCTGGCTCAGAAGACGAGCCAGCACCTGAGTGGCAGCCTGCATTGCGGCCAGACTCACCAGAGAAGCCCCATCTCCTGCCCCCGTGGTTAAGTTCAGGCCCGTCCCTCCCTCATGAACAACCAAGGGCCATCTGATAGGTGGACATCTGGAGAAGTCATCTCCAACACCCGGAGAGAGAGCAGGCGTTGGTAGTAAACATGCCTACGCACACTATCAGCCATGCCACATAAGTGAGAGAGATGCCCCTGTGAGGATCACGGGCCTCAGTTTCTTCATCTGTGAAACAGGCTTAGCAATAGGACTTTGCCACTCTGGCAAAATGAGTTAACATGCATAAAGCGCTCAAAGCCGCGCCTGGGGCTTAACATTCATCAGGCGCGGCTGCTTATCGTTACTACCACCACCAGGGCAATGAGGAGCAAGAGTTCACAGACTCGCTGCATAAACCTCACCCCACCCCCCCAACCCACCGCCCCCAGAGAGGGACTTCCCCAGCCCCGGCCGGCGGGAAGTTAAGGCCAAGTTCTTCTCCAAGCTGGGGGCAGGTGACGGGGCGTGACCTGGCTGACACGCAGTGCTGGCGTGAGGGGCCTGCCAGCGGTGTGCTGAACGAGTAAACATCTCGGAAACAGGTCCCAAATTTTACAACAGCAGCGGGAGGAGGCTGATGCCAGTGACCGAGGGGTGACGGAAAATACTCCCCGGGATGCTCCCATGAGCGTGGCTCGGATTCTTTGACACCCACCACCCCCTCCAAGCCCAGCAAGGGCAAAGCTGGACGCACAGCCATTCTGCACGTCCTGGGGGTCCTGCTGCTCCTCCTGGATAAACCGAGACAGAGCAGAGACCTCCGCAAGCTGTTCAGGGAGGGAGGGGTGGGTCTGAGCTGATACTTTCCCTTCGGTGAAGGCAGGGCCCAGGTATGGTTTCCGCCATGAAGCGGCTCTACCCCAAGTCTGATGCAGCACATAGTATGTCGTATTAGTCAGCTGGGGCCGCTGGAACGAAATAGCACAGACTGAGTGGCTAAAACAACAGAAACTTATTTCCTCTCAGTTCTGCAGGCTGGAAGATCCTGGCTCAGCAAGGTTTGGTTTCTGGTGAGAGCTTGCTGAGGACCAACTGCGGTCTCACTGTGTTCTCACATAGATCTCTCTCCATCCCCCCTCATTCTCCCTCTTAGAATGCCACCAATCCTATCAGATTAGGCCCCCACCTTTAGGACCTCATTTATCCCTAACTCCCTCCTGAAGAACTGATCTCTAGATATAGCCACGCTGTGTGTGTGTGTGGGGGGGGTGTTAGGGCTTCCACACATGAATTAAGGGGGACACAAATGAGGCGGTAGCACAAGTGTTCAACAGTATTTGTTACACAAGGAAAGGACTCGAAAGGCAAGCCAGATGTGTGTTTTCAAGGGCCTACTTGCCACTCACTGGGCTACCTGCTGCAGGGCATAACGTCTTCTCCTCTCCACAGCAGCCGTAGGGGACAGGCTCTCATTAGAAAGGGGGACACGGAGGCTAAGAGGTCAGCGTCCCCTAGCCCCAGGTCTCACGGCGGGTGAGTGGTAGAGCCCAGCCTTCAGCCCAGAGGTCCACCCCTGGTGCCTGAGCCCCCTTGGTATGACGGGCCACATGACTTGTGGGCATCAGGGCAAAATGAAAGTCTGGAGCCCCTCATTCAAACATGAAGCGTTTCCAGATAGTGACAATAAGTCAGTAAGTGAAGTGTGGGGCCCTTCTGAGTGGGGGCCCTATGAGACCTCACAGGATACACACCCAGGAGGCTGGCCCTGCCGCTAGGGGTTGGCTCTGAGAAGCTGAGGGAGAAATGGGGTGTACAAGACATAATCAGCCCCGCATTGCTTCTGACCATTTTCACTTTGCCACGTTCCAGCTCATCTCTCCAAATGACTTCTCCAGAAAAGCCATCAAGTATTATCTTACCCTCCTTTAAAAAAAAAAAAAAAAAAAAAAAGCGAAGACTGGAAAAATTTCTGCCAGAAGCATTCAGAATTCCACATTAAAAGGAGGCCTGTGCTTCAGTGAGTCTGTCTTCTGGATAGTCTACGTTTGCAGGAGGCCACGTGAGTGGCAGACACTGTGGAAACAAGCTTGCCGGCATTTCGAAACCTAAGTGGGACCAGATCCTTGGTTGAGGAGCCCCAATTACCACAGAGCGAGTTGTCCTGATTAAAACCAGTGGCTTGAGGTTCCTGGATTTCACTGAATAAACACACCCAGTTCGGGCTGACTGATTTCTGCTGATGGAGAGAAGGGGGTCCGTCTGAAATTACCTGTGCCCATGGCCCTCCTGAGCCAAGGCTCGGAGGGGTCTGGGATCTGGCTCCCTGAGGCTCAAAAACCCATCTCTGGGAAACTCTGAAACAAGGGAAGGCTGTTTTGGGGCAGTCAAAAAGCTTTGGGGAATACAGCTCCAAATATTCATGAGGAGGAATGGGAACAATTACATTGATTCCAGGGATGAGTTCTGGGTTCCCGTTCTCCTCTCTCCCCCACAACCAGCTCCTTTCTCCTGCGTTTCTCCTCCCCTTACCCAAATCCCAGCTCGCCCACAAGCCTCAGCAGATGCAGCAGGGAGGAGAGGGAGACCTCTGGCCGGCCACAGCCCTGAGGCTTTTTATTTTTCCACCATGAGTCTGGTTCTCAGGCACACAGGTCTCCAATCCAATTTCTCTTTTCACAGTAGCAATCCGAAGCAACCACCCTTCATGTGTTAGACTTCCATGGCAGGATGTCCGTGCTTCCGACCCATGGACAGAATCCCCAAATACCTGTGCTAGTCAGTCCCTTTACAAAGAAGGGACGTGAGGTGGCATAGGATAATGTGTCCAGGTCAGCCTACATAGCAACTTTTAAGTGTCAAGCTGCTAATTTAATGTTTACAGTTAAAGTTGTAAGGTAAGAAAAAAATGGTTTGCAGTGTCCTAACACCTGACACGGCCAGAACCAACTTCGTGACCCGGTGGCCAGATTTGTTCAAAAAGGGCTAAAAGTGCTAACATCACTCTGCTTCACCCACCTAGCAGGATGGAAACTACGGTTCCAGCCTTCTAAGGGTGCTCTGTGGGGCATGGGGTGGAGACAGCTCTCGTCCGAGGGCATCCAATATGAGCTCGTGTTCTGTGGTCAGTCCCAGTCTCTGGCCACACAGTACCACTTGTCACATGGGTATTAGACAAGCTGCAAGCTGTTCCCTTTTGTCCTTTTTCAACCATCAGTAACTGGGACCCTCTGGAGAGACAAGAACTCCTCAGTAGGTAAGTATTCACTTTCTAGAAATGATTTCATTGTAAACTCAGCTCCAGCCCAGCCAATGGTCTGGACCTCCTGATCCTTTGGGAGGCAAAGATACTCTCTGGATCATCTCCTACATTCTGCTCATTTGCTTTCCTAAAACCGACAGGCTTAAGTCAGTGACCAAGTGTAAACATGTGTTTGCCATAAGTCTCTCATCATCAAGTACAAATGCACCAGGCTGAGTGGTGAAAATGCCAAGGCCAAGTTACTGTTTCCACTGGTGCTGCTGCTAATCTGTGAGCTTCAGCATACACACAAATACATATATACATACCTACACATACACATTTTAAATATACCACATACTTAAAAGTGATAAAACTGCAACAATGAGACTGTATATAAAGAGCTTCCAAGGGACACCTGGGTGGCTCAGTCAGTTAAGCGTCTGCCATTGGTTCAGGTCATGATCATGGGGTCCTGGGATCGAGCCCCATATTGGGCTCCCTGTTCAGCTGGGGGTCTGCTTCTCCCTCTCCCACTGTCTCTCCTCCCACCTATGTGCTCTCTCTCCCAAATAAATAAAACCTTAAAAAAATAAAATAAAATAAAGAGCTTCCCAGAATGACTCAAACTCAGCTGGGCCTATCATAATGCACTGCATGAGGTGTGTACTAAGGATCTATGGGTGCATAAGGTAGTAGTGAGGCTGAAGATGCAAGCAGTCTATGACACAGCTCCCCACTCTACATGCCAGTGACCTCATGGCGGGGAAGCCCAGAAAGGCATATGGGGAAGAAACTTAAAGATCTGGGCAGAACACTCAGGCCCCATCAGTATCAGCTCCAGAACGGCTTTGCAGGAGGGGCTTGGGGCAGGAGAGACATCAAGGTTGTTTCATTCTCTGCCACTAGCAGGCAACTACCGGATCAATAGAGGTAGAGTGACTCCAACCTCCAACCAGAAATGCATGGAAGACCTCTCGACATCTCAGAGTGCACTGTCAGGTGTTTCATAAAAACACAACCTATCTCGTGTAGGGGACGCATGTCACCTGTGAGATTAGTTCCTACTCTAGAATCGGTGGACAAGGCTCAGGCAGTCCTTGCTTGCCCTCTGATTCCACTGCCCTAGGTTCAGATCATTATCACGGTCATTAGCATGTTTTGACAGGCCTGTCTACGCTGGAAACTATAATCTTCCTGCTGGTAAAGGCGGTGGGACATGTCCCCTGTCCCAGTGTTGTATTCTTACTTCCAAAGACAGCACTTGGCCCACAGGGCACCCAATGAGTAGGCGTTGCCAGAGAGAACAAACGTAACGAGCAACAGTAAGGGGAAGTGGTCAGCAAGACTGCCAACGGCGGATCTGAAGGGCAACCCAGACACCCCCTTGAGAAGTCATGCCCTGCCCCTCCCCCCCAAGAAGGAAGCACGGGCTCCGAGGGTTCTGGTGACTGGCCAAAGGTCACTCGGCCATCTGGTGGCTGAGCCAGGACGTGACTGGAGTCTCAGCTTCTAACTACGCAATGGAGCAGTCATCAAAACTCCAACTTAGGTTTCTGGGCACTCGGAAAGAAGGTGGTTTTACCCAATTGTGAATCACCACGTAAGTACAGAGTCCAAAATCCAAACTGGATTATTTTCCAGTTAGTGCCAGCTGGTGAGTCAGGACTCCACGTTCCCAGTTGGAAGGTTACCCTTCATGTGATAAGGATCCAATGTGTTGCTCTCAGGTTTTCCTTGAGCAGCTTAACCACCAGCCCAAGGAATCCATAAAACCCGGTGTTTAGAGAAACAAGATGTTTGTTTGTTTTTAAAGATTTTATTTATTTATTTGACAGATAGAGAGACCGCGAGAGAGGGAACACAAGCAGGGGGAGTGGGAGAGGGAGAAGCGGGCTTCCCGCTGAGCAGAGGTCCTGGGATCATGACCTGAGCCAAAGGCAGACGCTAATGGCTGAGCCACAGGCGCCCCAAAACAAGATGTTTTGATGAAGAAATACCAAGAGGTATCATCTTAGGGCTAAGGAAGGGAGCTGGCTTGCCTTTCAAAGGACTGCCCCAGTTGTTAGCCTGAGTTAGCTACACGGCCAAAGGCACTTCTTCCCCAGACTAAAATTCTGGGGCCAGAAACCAGCACTGCCTTAGCAAGAGCGGCAGCAAAGGCTCCTGCAGCTGGGGACCACATTCTGTCATCCCTCCAGAGTAAAAGGAACGACACTGGGGCAAAGACCACCCCAAATTCCAGGAATCGAGACGGGCAAGGCAGCGCACTGAAGCTCTGTGGCCTGGGTCTGGTGGACAGGAAGCCTTGGTTCAATCCTTCTTTCCCACAATCCCACCGCGGTCCATCCACGGTCAGGTGGAGAAGGCCACAGAGTCATCGGCAAGGCTCATTTGGGCTTTCTTCCAACCTTGTCACAGAGGTACAGGTCCCATCAGGACCAAGGGATGCCTGGGCTGGCCAGTGTCTCTAAGAGGCAGGGCAGGGGAACCTAGGTTCAGGACGGCTCCAAGCCATGGGTGGGCCATGGGCAAGAAGGGACTGGCCACCACACGCCAAGCAGTGACTGTGCTGCCGGCTTTGGGAAGTGGTTCAGAACTAGCCAGACCGGGGTTGAGTCCCCTCCCCACCACTGGTCACCTCGTGGGAAGTTACGTCACCTCTCCAAGCCCCAGTTTTGTCATCTGGAAAATGAGACACCATCCCTTCTTCGAGAGCAGGTAGATAATGAGTTACTAGGTATGAAGCATGTAGCGCTTAGGACCTAGAACATACTAATCCCTTAACACAGGTTTCCTAATTTCATTCTTTAAAAAAAAAAAGATTTTATTTATTCATTTGACACAGAGAGACAGAGTGAGAGAAGGAACACAAGCAGGGGGAGTGGGAGAGGGAGAAGCCCGCTCCCTGCCGAGCAGGGAGCCCGATGCGGGGCTCGATCCCAGGATGCTGGGATCATGACCTGAGCCGAAGGCAGATGCCCGACTGAGCCACCCAGGCACCCCCCCTAATTTTATTCTTAACACACAGCTCATTCCCCAGGATCTCAGCTCACAGGGCTGAATGTGATTTGATGTCTTTCTGTCCCATGCATGTGCACGGGTGACCCAAACAGGAACCAGTCTAGCTTTGAAGGCACTGATGTGTTTATAGGAGGAAGGAGCAGACTTTCTTAAGGATGTTAAACTTGGGCAAACACTGAAATATTTTGCATCTCCTGGGCAAGCCATGTGTGAGACAGGGCCCTAGAAATGTACTCGGTGGCAGAAGCAGTCTAGTTGGTGAGGAGAAACTATCCCTGGATGATCTCCAAGTTGAAGGCAATAGCCATTTCAACTCCCCAGCAGTGGTGAGACTTATGAAAACAGGTCACCTGAATGGACACATCTCACCACAGGAGAATCTTTTCTCCAAAGCAGAGTAGAAACTGGAAGCCCAAGTTTTGGGTGGGTGGCATGGAGTACCTTTTCCATTCACTCACCTAGCCATCACTGAGCACTTCCTCCACGAGCACCGTGTGTCCACATCAGAGGGTTGCCAAATGCTCTCAGCACATACATACCGGACTAAATTTATTTCCCCTGGGCAAGGCCTGCTTGCTGCCTTTCCTCTCCCGAGGACAATAGCTCACTTCTGTTACCAACACAGTTTTTATCCTTCTTTCAACCAGGTACACTAAGATCTCCCATGAAGTTTTACTTTGCACCATTCAAAGATGTTCGCCTTGGGTTCAGTCTTTGCAAGGAGAGAAGGGACATCTGCAGATTTCCCCCTCCACAGAAGTCAGACCTTCATAAACGTTTCTGGACAAATCACAGACAGCAGTGTGCCAAGAGCTCAAAGGAAAAGGAGAAACATTAACCAACCAATTTGAAAAAACACAAACAAACACAGAGGTTTAAGCAGGAGGATAAGGAGAGTTTGAAGGTCAGTTCCCCTTTTATGATCCAAGGAAAATTACAACCTATCAGGGATGACATTTCTTTTTCCAGAAAGATGCCTGTGAACTGAATGCTTTATTGGGACGCTTCTGGGTGTAAAACAACAAAAAGTAGCTTAAACAGAAAGGGGATTTATTAGCTCTTAAGTTATCTCAGGTAGGGGAGTTTCAGGGTTGGTTGGTTCTGTGGCTCAGCATTATCATGAAGGATCCAAGTTGTTTCCTTTTCCCCCCTCAGTCTGTATCAGGATGGTGGGCTCTATCCTATTTCCCTGCACAGCCATTGGATGGCTCCTGCCTTAGCTCCAGACATGCCCATATGACATCCAAAAACCTGAAAAGAAGATGACCCCAAACTTGGGTCATCCCTTTGAGAGGAAAACCCTTCCAGAAACCCCACCAAGCGGACTTCCCTCAATGACCCGAATGAGGTCCCAGATCCATTCCTAAATCAATCGCTGTTCAGGGGACAAGAACTACAACTGTCAGGACAGTCAGGGCTCACCTCTGGGCCAGGAGGGAAAGCCCAGACACCCAGACGCATCATGCACCTTACTTCTGATTCCTAAACAGAGCCACAGATCCGCTTGCAAGAACAAAGGATGGGGCGGGCGGGGGCAGTTTTGGTGCCAGTTTGGGAGATAACCCAACAATATCTATCATAGTTCACAGTCCTCCTGGGCTCCTAAGGATTTAAACTGTATATCAGGCCACAGAGGCATGCAAAAACCATCCCAATATGCGGGTCTGATGTCAAATGCCTTTCTCAGAATTCTACCCATCATGAAAACACATTTGGGTTAACAATTTGCAATGTGCAGATCTTGCTTGGAATCTGATTCAAACTAACCAACTTACAGAAGATATTTTTGAGGCCAACAGGTAAATCTGAATATGGACTAGGTACTGGGTTACATCAAGGAATTATGATGATGTCATTGTGCAATTAAATGTAAGCAGCTATGTAACATGTAAGCGAATCCTTATTTCGTCAAAGGATGCATACTGAAGTATTTAGGGATAAAATGTCATGTCTGTCTGTCTGGGATTTGATTTATTTCAGCCAAGTAGAGGCATAAAGACAGTGTCAAAATGGTGCTAACTATTGAATCTGGGTGATGGACGTACAGTCACGCATTACACAATTCTCTACTCTTTTTAATGTTTAAAAATACTTTGTAACAAAGATTTAGTAAGTAAGGTATGCTATGATCTGACCTTGCCTTCAGAAAGCTCACTATGCCTTCAGGCTGTTCTTCCTCGAGGCCCTTTAGACCTTCTGTCCCATCTTCCTGGGATGTTTCCCAAGATCCTTGCATTTCTGGCTCCTTCTCACACTCAGACTTCTGTCCAGATGTCACCTCCTCGCATTGGCTTTACTTCCCCCCACAATCTTTCTCTATCTTATTAGCCTGATTTTGCTGCCATTCGGTACTCATTGCTACCTGGGGCTACCATATTTGTTTACTAAGTCAGTGTCTATTTCTTCCATCTAGAACAACCTCCGTGAGAAGAGTGACCTAGCGTACCCCATACAATCTTTCTCTGGAGCCAAATTAGCACCACGCATATGGAAGGCACTCAAATATGTGAACAAAGAAATTGAATTCTCTTTCTTCTTAAAAGCCCTCACTGACACTAACCAGAATGATTACCATTTAATGAACAATTTATGTATATTCATTTAATCCTCGTAATAATCCTAGGAGGGCAGGTCTTGTGCTACGATTAAGGTCCAAGACTTATTTAGCCTCTGTACACTAAAGGTGACACACACCTGACCCACAGGCTTCCAGCCCATTCCTGGGCCCAGGACAGGCATCCCTGATAGATCCCCAAATTCTTTTTTTTTTTTTAAAGATTTTATTTATTTATTTGAGAGAGAGAGAATGAGAGAGCACATGAGGTGGGGAAGGGTCAGAGGGAGAAGCAGACTCCCCGCGGAGCAGGGAGCCCGATGCGGGACTCGATCCAGGGACTCCAGGATCATGACCTGAGCCGAAGGCAGTTGCTTAACCAACTGAGCCACCCAGGTGCCCGATCCCCAAATTCTTTCCACAGAGTCTGGACTCAACACGGTGCTCCAGGCAGTTAGTGTCATTCGATTAGGTCTGGCCCACGAAGTGAGGTCTACTTGCCATTCCCATACTAGGTCTTGCCATTAAAAAGCAGGTGTGTGATGGAGCTCCCCCAACAGTTCTTTCTGGGGTTCATTCCTGCCTCTTCAGGAAATGCAAAACCGAAGGCTCCAAACCAACCTTGGCCTTGGCGAGTGATATTGCCAGACCACTGGATCAGCCTCTAGAAGGTTATTAAATAGTGCAGCCCAGCTGCCAAAGCCTTCTGAGGCTTGGCATGCAAGGAAGGGCTCCCCTGTGGGGACTGCTGGCTGTCCCCATCACTTACAGATCAGAATTTCCAGCCCTGCTACTCTGCCACTTTCCACATCTTTCTGCCAAGAAGGCACAAGGAAGCACAAAGACCAAAAGCAGGAGTCAGGAGACCTGCGTCCAGTCCAGACTCTGCCTCTACACGGCAGGCGGCTTCACTCCTACCACCTCCAATTCCACACCTGAAGCGATGTCCCTTCCAGTTCTGACCTCAGATTCGAGGTCCATTTTCAGAGCTTTGATATTATGTGCATAACCCCTGGCACGGGAAGGTCTCCCATCAATGATTATAGGGAAGAGGGAAAGGAGCCTCTGAGTGGATCATCAGCAGGCTCTAGCAGGGGGCGATCTCAACATGGTGAAGAAGGCAAGGTCCCTAGGACAGACTAGGAGTCTGCACGCCTTCCAGTATGTTGTTCTTCCATCGAGACCCTCTGATAGCAGGAGAAAATCAATGGGTCAAAAGTCTGCTGTTTACTGGCTAGGTGACCTTGGGCAAGTTAAACACCCTGTGCCCTAGTTTCCTCATTTATAAGATGCAGATAATTGCAGTACCTACAGTATAGGGTTGTCGGAATAATAACATAATGCCTGTAAAGAACTTGGAACAGTGCATGACACACAGCAAGTGACCCAAGTTAGCTATTATTACTATTCTTACTACCAGTACTAGTCTTTGGATTATCCAACCTAGAAGGGAGGGGATTCTGCTGCCTGGTTAGATGCTAGATAAAGGTGAATGAATGAATAAATGAGATAAACCAAATTTCATTCTTCCATTCATTTCCCCCCGCACTCTACACTACTTGATTGATGGGTTAGAATGACTTCCCCTGAAGCTAGATTTTACATGGACGGACTTGTATGGTGGTGAGCTGACTACATTGCACTTGAAGTATGAAGATAGGATTTCTCCGTTGATGTGAAAACATAAGTATTTTCTTTAAACCTTAGAGCAACCACTTTTAAAAACATAACTACACAAAGAGATGGTAAAAAGAATATAATAAAAGGCAATACTAAAAATTGTTCAAATAATCTAAAGGCAGAAAAAAGGAAAGAGGAACAAAAACAGAGGGGGCAAATAAAAAATAGAATGGTAGAACCTAGATCCAAATATACCAACAACTATATTAAATGTAAACAGGCTAAACACACCAGTGGAGACAGAGATGGTGAGAATAGAGAAAAAACAAAATGCAACTATATGCTGTTTACCAGAAACTCACTTGGTATAGGATATGAACCAGTTAAAATTAAATGTATAGAGAAATATACTATGTAAACATGTATCAAAAGAAAACCGGAGTGGCTATCGTTAATATCAGATCAAGAGGCGCCTGGGTGGCTCAGTCGGTTAAGCGTCTGCCTTCGGCTCAGGTCATGATCCCAGGGTCCTGGGATCGAGCCCCGCATCGGGCTCCCTGCTCCTCGGGAAGCCTGCTTCTCCCTCTCCCACTCCCCCTGCTTGTGTTCCCTCTCTCACTATGTCTCTCTCTGTCAAATAAATAAAATCTTTAAAAAAAAAAAAAAAGATCAAGTAGACTTCAGAGCAAAGATAATTCTTCGGGACAAAGAGGGCCATTACAATGCTAGCTTTTACATAAAGCATCAGAAAAGATGAAGTTTCTAGCAGGATGAGGTGGAAACCATTCCGAAAGACCCTCTTCTCCCCACCCCCTCTCCCCCATCTCAGCTGCCCCAGAGTCCAGTGGCATTGCCTGGCTCTCTCTCCCAGGCCTCAGGTACCTTTAGTTCTCTGTACTCACACCCCGTTCCCTTCCAATCTCAATGAGCTTCTGAGGAAAAACCACCGCAAGGCATCAGTGACCTTGTTGAAAAAACCATCCCCAGTCCGGTATTACACCCTCATTCCTTGGGGTACATTCTCAACTCTATAGCATCATGCTAGATTCATGGGGCTCTACGTCCATGCTGTTAAGGATTTGGGGCAAAAATCCCCTCACTTCTATTCTCCCCCCACCTCACATTTCTACCAAGGGAAACTATATGGGGGGCGGGGAGGGGAAAGCCTTTAAAAAGCAAATGATCCTGCCCAGGAGAAAGGGTTCTGGATTATGTTTTCTGCTCCTACGACCTTGGCAGGATCTGGTTTAAACAAGCCCCCGGCGGAGTGCGCGTGTGTGGTTAGGATGCGCTCTGTCTGCCGCCTGGCCTCCCAGACCCGGCTCCTCGCAGCGTGGTTTACAACTCCAACCCCCACGCTGCCTGCACCCTCCGACGTGTCAGCCACACAGTGTGTGAAAACACCGAGACTGGGTGCCCTCAGCAGCTCTAGACAACTCTGGTCCCACCCGATTCCTGAAGCCAGATTTGGTTTGTGCTCGGACTGGTCCTGCTGTCCATGTTGCAGACAGGCTGGACTAGCAGCTCAGAGTCCGAAGTCAGACAGATGGAGGCATCACGTGGGTCAGACAGGCTGGCGGGAGGCCCACCCAGTATCCTCTTTCTGGAAAGGCATCGGCCTCAGCAGTCAGGCAATCTTCCTTCTTCCCAGGCCTGCAGTTTCATGAGTGATGAAATCTGTTATCGGGAGAACTCATTTTTTTGGACGGTGAGAAATCCTGTAGTGACAGGCTCCATCCACGGCACTGGGGTGAGGGACTCGGGCTGTGCAGCTGGGGAGAGCCCACCGTGAGCCTGGCTTTGCGGCTCACTTGCTGTGTGACTTGAGGCAGGGTTCCTAACCTCTCTGAGCCTCCACCGCATGCGAAGTGCTTTGCTCCTGACCTGCGGAATGAACAGCTCCTGTTGGTACCCCCACAGGATCATTCCTCCGGCGTAGGAGCCACTCCTTTTTTATCCTCCATGATGCCTACAAGATGCTGGTCCAGGGCAGGCATTCAAGGAACCCTTGCTGGCTACACATTCACACTATCTGGGTCTCGTTAGCTATAGGTACTTCAAAAGGAACATTTCATAACACCCCTCCTTGTCTGGTTTAGTTCAGAAATGGAAAGCAAATTAGCCACCAAGCCATCCAGGATTCTGAAAACCTGTGGCCTCTAATATTATCACACCTTCCACTGGCACCTGCAGCTGATTAAAAGGAAGGACCTGTGAGATGGACTTGCCTGTGGTACTTGACAGCACACAGCTTAGACCAAACGGTCTCACGAAGCTTTGCAGGTGGCACTGGGCCGGTGACTGACCGGAAGAAAAGAGAGGTGGCCCTTCAATCCATCTGGCATAATTTAAGATGCCATCAGGACAGAAATCAGCCTAGTCACCAGCTATTCGGGACCTAATGGCTCTTTCCCTCAAACCTATAATCGGACTCTTGAAGACACACTCCAAAGTGCTTTTCTTCCAGAGAGGAAAGGTTACATTAGAGCAAATGTACACTGAAGTTGGTGAATATAATAAAGAATAATTGCTCTAATAGCTGCAACAAAAAGACACTTGTGAGCTTCACATTTGCATTAATGGTCTGTTGAAGCTCTCTTCAAATAAAAAAAGTTATCCTTGCCCAGCCTAAGGTGGCAGATGTGTTTCTCCATAAAACTGGTTTTTCCATCCGACTTTTCCTCCTGGATCGCCCAGCCTACCTCCCCTCTGAAGGGAGGATGCCTTGTCTCCACGGCATCCGTCTTTCTCTCTTCTACCCAGAGCCCCCTTATGGTTCTGTGACCAGCAGGGCTCCCAGCCTTCCCTCCAGCATAGGAACTGCATGTGGGCAATGGACTACAGCGATTGGTTCGATGGTGGACCCAAGACCTCAGTCAGGCCAATGAGACTCAAGTCCAGGGTTTTCGTTTGAGCGGCCAGGCAAGCAGACTTGTCCCCTTGGCTATTAGGCTTTAAAGCTGAGGCTGCTGCAGGCAGTTTATAATCATGAGGAAAAAAGCTGATAGATAATGGAGCCAACCGAGGAGCAGAATCAAGAGGGAGCAAGCAAGAGAAAATAGGGCCTCAAAGATCCTACTGAACCCCTGAATCAAAGCACCCCTGAAGCCAACCTTACTTCAGGACTTTTAAATAAGCCAGTGTACGTTTTTCTTCTTTCATCAGTTTGATATGTGTCTACAACCTACAGAGTCCTGACACAGAAGTTTTAAACAGAAATGTACTTGTAAGTAGTAACTGGATGGCTTCTCAGCTTCAAAAACTTGGAGAATGATGCATGGATTCCCAGAATCCTTCCCATCTGGCCGCCCGGAAGAATGGGTACAGGGCTGGCCACTTCTGAGCAAGTGACTGCTAGCTTAGAAATGCCCGTGACCTGGGACGCCTGGGGGGCCGTCGGTTAAATGTCTGACTCTTGGTTTCAGCTCCGGTCACAATCTTGGGGTCATGGGATCGAGCCCCACATCAGGCTCTGCGCTCAGTGGGGAGTCTGCTTCAGATTCTCTCTCCCTCCCCTTGCCACTCACTCACTCTCTCAAATATATAAATAAATGAATAAAATTCTTAAAAAAAAAATGCTGGTGACCTCACTTAGATACTACTACTCAGGTTCACAGGTCTTGGGTAATGACAAAGTATGGGTCCTCAGGAGACCTGAGGTCTGGCCCCAGTCGGGTCACTCATTGGCCCTGGGACCTCAAACATACCCTTGGTTCCTTCTAGTAAGAGAATGAAGCCATCTGCCTGGAGCACAGGGAGAATGAGAGGCACCACCACGTGGCATTTAGCAACATGGGCTTTCAGTTGGGTAGATTTGGGTTCAAATCCCTGGTCTGCCCTCAACTAGCTATGTGATCGTAGGTCACAGGCTTAATCTCTCTGGGCCAGTTTCCAGGTCTGTAAAATGGAAATGGAGTGTTACCACGTAGGGTTGTTTTAAGGATTAAACATGGTAAAATTTGTAAAGTGTTTAGCAACGTAGCCAGTCTATAGTAAAGGCTCAATAAATGTTAGCTATAATGGAGATCAAATGAGGCAGAACGGGAAAGGACTTTGTAAAAACCATAAGGCGCTGTCCCCATATTAGTGAGTATCGGCCTCACCTCACTCCTGAACTGGCGATGGTTAGAATGTCATAGTGTCGAGTGAGGGCAATCAACCCAATAGAATGACTTCAAGTGATAAATCATACCTGACCCAGCAGAGAGAGAGAGAGAAAGACAGTTGTCAATGGGGCACAGGGTTGCGAACCCCATGCTATAATTGTCATTTTGTTGACAGTTTAGCACGCTCCCCAAGAAATAGATCAGGGCAGTTCATGGAAAGCTATATCAGTAGCGACCTGTTAAATGTTCCTCTGGAGGCCTGGAACTGTGCCCAAGCTATGAACAGTCTGGCCTGTTCTGAACTTTTCCAGAGCTACATCTGCAGAACTACAAGGCAAGATCCCCTTCCTGATTTTTCTATTTCTTTTAAAAACTTCATGGGCAGGATGAAAAGGTGCTTCTTTATGAATGAGAAACTTCAGTTGCTGGACTCGGCGGCAGAGATTTCCAAGAAACCCAGCCGTGAAGAGTGGTGCTTTACAGCAGGACCCCTCCTATTTTCCACTGGCACATCCCGTAAAATGAGGGAGTGTGGGGTTTCACGGGGGCTGCTCGCAGGAAAGAGACAGCTGTGGCAAAACCAAAAAGATATTCCTTCCAGGTTCTGGAGAGAAAAAGTCCCCCCAGGCTGAAGGGACACTGGTTCTTTTTTTAGTTTGGGAGCTTTAAAAAACACATAACCAGCCTTAGAAGTGCTCTCCGCAAACATACAAAAGGGTCACTTCAAATAACCCAAGGATTGCTTAATATGGAAAAACTTAAAGCTTGAAAATCAGGTCCATAAAATGTAAGGAGTCTTGGAAAAACAACCCCAATTGATTCTGCACTACTCGCGCAGGAAAATAGATAGATTGTTCTCTTACTCTCTCTTCTAACTGCAGCCTGTATACCAGCCGTGTGTATTTTGGACTCTTTCCCATCCTACCATGATTTCCTGTCTAAGTCTGGGTCCCATGGTAACTGCAGCAATCTGGCATCCCAGCCCCACATGCGGTGACTGGCCATGTGAGGGATGCCAAGCGGGTATCTTCTTCCATAACAAACACATCCCTCTTCTGGGTCTGTGGCAGGGCTAGTCTCTTGCTCATAAACTCTTAACTAATAAAGTCTTCAGTTTATAAATGGATCTCCCCACCCCGCCTGTCTCACCCACCTTGCGGGGAAGTGAGAGTCTCCTGCAGAATCAGAGGGCCTGTGTATTCCACATTCCATTCATTGCCCAGGGTAGAGAGGCTATAACATTGCTGGGGGGGGGGGGTGACAATTATGAATGGTCTTGTCACCAGCAAAGGCATCAAGTGGTTCAGTAGAACCAAAATCTCCTTTATGGGGTGGATGGAAGTGATCTTTGGAAATGTGTTTCGTGAGAGTCCCAAGGATACCCAGATGGGGGCTGCGTGTTGTAGACGTCTAAGGGTTAACCTCTATCTACCTTTCTCCACGCAAATGACACCAGCTCTAGGCCTGTGATAACCCTGCACCCCCAATCTGGATCAGGGGCTGTGGTCTTCCAAGCACAGCATCTAGCAGACTGTGTGACAAATGCCTGTTTAATTCCTGCTCCCTGACTGGAAGTTTCTTCCTGAAGGGTAGGGCCTGGAACTTTGCACCTGTATTTTGCCACAAGGCTTGATGTTCTGTAAGTGTACGTACGATGTCTGGTGGGTAGACCTAGCCGTGGACTTCAACACAAACTCACGGAATCTGCCTTCATGGCCCCCCTTTGCCCTCTGTTCGTTCGCTGCCACCCACCATCCACACGGTTCTACCTCCTCCTTCATGAAGACCTATCCTCGGGAAAGGACAGGATAAAAACCATTCGGGTCAAGGTCACATGGAATCATACATCATGAAAACAGAATGTACCCCCCTGCCCAAACTCAGGGTATTAGTGCCTCCCCTTGACCCAAGGAATTGAATTATAATCCTAGAATTTTAGGCAAACACAGAAGATGATTTTGCTTTTTGTTTTTGAGGAACTGAAAGAGATGGCTCCTCCCACTGCTTCTGAAACCTCACAGTGACCACAACTCCTGGCATTTCAGCAAAACCAGCATCCAAGGAACCCCCACTCAGGGGAGTCAGTCCAGCAATACCTCTGTTGATTTTGCTAATAGAACAAATAGACCCTCTTTAGAAAAAAAAAAAAAATAGGCAAAAGCTGCAGAACTCTGCTTTCTTGCCCATTTCCCCTGCCTTATTAAGAAGAACTGGTTTCAGTAAGAAACCCTGTAAACCACAGATGGAACCATCTCAGAAGGGTGCTCAGAGGGCCGCAGGGAAGGGCGTGCAGGGCACAGGAAGCAGGCCTTGCGGCAAGTGCTGAGGGGGAGACACAGGCAAAGACTCTGAAGTCCACCATGGCAACAGTCAACAATAAATAGCTTCATCTGATGACGTGTTAACTGTTTTACACATATTTTACTAATGACTTTACACGTGGTATCTCATTTGATTCTCTTAACCCTACAACACAAGTACTACAATTTTGCTTTCAAAAAAAAAAAAAACGGGGATTGGAAAGGTTTGATAATGTTCCCACCCCCAGAAGTTCCAAAACAGGCAAAATGAATGGATGGTGACAAAAGTCAGGGTAATGGCTACTTGGGGGCAGGTGGGGGGTGGGTATAGACGGGGAAGGACCATGATACTAAAATACTTCCTCATGGGAGTATTTTAGATCTTGAACTTCACCTGAGTCGATTATACAGCTGAATGTCTGGGTAAAATTTCATCAAGCTGAACAGAATTTAGGAATCCGCACTTAATGCCCTTCAATTTAAAATAAGGAAAAATGAATAATACCTGTGCCTCAAAATGACATGGTGAAGATCCTGAAATTGAACCTAGGTGTCCCTAATTCCAAAACCTATACTCTTCTCTCCTCTCCTTCAAATTCAGAGGGTGGCAGGACATGAGGATCATTTAGACCCAGATGCCACGGACCTAGAGGCACAGGACTAGGGTGTCTCCAATGCCCTCCACGCTTCCCCTTTCTGTTAAGGGAAGGAACCACAGGTAAAGAAAAGCCATAGGCAAAGGTCATGATGCTTGATGGTGGCAGTGAAAGCAGAGAGGTCTAAGATCATACCAAGACAAACACCATCGGATCCAACCCAAACATTGCCTTCCCTTGGAAAGAAAATCTCCTGGCGAACATGAATGCTCCTAAAGTGATTCTAATGAAAGCCTTTATATCTGGCACAGCTAGGACAAAAAACAGCCCTGTCTTTGTTCAACTGTGTTAGACACACACGGGAGCTGATGCCCAAGACCTGCAACAAACCTAAAGAGCAAGGCAACAGAGATATCCCTACGGTTCGACACTCTTCATATGGAAGCCACTGGGGCTAGAGGTGGGAAGGCGTGGTGCTCAGGGCATTTTGCACAGACCACAGGCCATCTCAGAGGGTAGTCGTGGTGGCCTAGGGTGTGGTCCAGGTGGTTCAGGGGATAATGACAGTTACCGCCTACTGAGAACCCACTAAGTTCTTGACTTTGGATGCACAAATTGGATGTATCGTATTCCCCAGTTCATGACCATGTGTATTTAGTTGTAATAATGTGAACTCACCTCCAAAACAAAGCTAGAGCCTTGACAACCCTCCACATGGCAGCCACCGGGGCCTCCCTCCCTGCACAGGACACAAACACCGTCAGTGTTCACCCCCCCCCACGCTCAGTTGAGTGTTTATACAGGGTTAAATGTGCCCAGGAGGAGCCCCTCCGATACTTCTTCACTTAAAAACTTTGTTTCTAACTTTACAAACATTGTATCATGCTACATGTAATCTTTTGAGGCTGATTTTTATTTTTATTACATTGCTGCGGGTCATTCAACTCCTATTTTTCTTCCCAATTCATTCATTGCCAGCGAAGTCCATGCCTTGTTTGCGTTTTTGCTTTTCACTTTTATGACACCACAAGGCAGGTGATGCTGTCATCCTCATTTTATAGATTAAAAAACAAAACAAACAGGCTCTGGGGCTTTCCCAACCTCACATAAAACAAAAAAACCCCAGCTTAGTGGGGATTAAACCCAGATTTGTCTCTAAAGCCTTTGATCCTTTCCACTGTAATACTGAGGATGTGCTCACACAGAAGTGGGTGGCCTCATCAGACTGGGAAGGGTCACCAAGGACGCCCACCCCCAACAGTCACCGTTGTCCTCATGATCATCATCGTAATGGTTAACATACCTGACATTTACGTGCCAGGTACTATTTCAAGCATTTTAGAAAGTGTAATTCACTTATTCCCTGCAACTACCATAAGGGGTGGGTTAGTATTCTCTCCATTTTACAGGCAAACTGAGGTGCGGAGATAGGAAGAAATTGGAAGCAGCGGATCCAGGCTTTCAACCCAGGTGGTCCGCTGCACGTCTGCCCCCTCAGTCACAAAGCTATCTGCCTCGCAGGCTGCAGAGAGGGACAACCATTTGAGTACCAGTGACGAGCAAGGATAGTGGCCGTGTGGAGTTTGCACCCCGGGCAGTAACAGCTCCACTCCCAGATCCAGATTTATTTATTTATTGAGGAAGGCACTGACTCTAGGCCTGGGTCCCAGGAGAAGAGCTGCATGCAGGGGCCGGGCAGGGAAGGAGGAAGGGGGAGGAGGAAGAAGAGAAAAAGCAGACTAAAACACAGACAGGCTCAGTGACGACTGGCATAGTTTACTGGTGGCTGGTCTCGGTCAGGGGCTGGGTCTGCAGACGGAAAGAACCAGGCTCTGAAAGCCAGGGCTGGAGGGCCACAGGGCAGTGCTGTGAGGAAAGATGGCATGGCAGATCCTTCTGGAAAATCTCATATTCTATTTAGAATATAGAATTATTTGACCCACTCCCAATAGCCTAAGGATTGTGATTAAAATTCCAGCCAGCTTCCAGCAATGGAAGCCGTGGGCTTTGAAGGCTGGTAACTCTGATGTCAAACTCCACCCCTGCCACCTGCTGTGTGCGTGCGGGACCTTGGCCAATTCACAAATCTGAATTACCTGAGGGGCCTTTAGAAAATATACATGTTCTGGCCCCACTTTTCCAGGTTTTTACTTATTATGTCCAAGGTGGGGCCCAGAATGTGAATTTTGAAAATGCATCAAGATGTTTCAGCCCCCAGCCAGACCTGGAAATGACTGATGTAAGAACCGCCTACATTTTAGGAAGGCAGAGGAGACGTGTGGGCTCATGCTACAGGTACGCAGACAGACACACACACCCTCACTGGGTCTTTTGACATTTGAGGGGCCCCACCGACAATGGAGAAGACCCTGGCACAGATAACTAGCAAAGCAACTATTTGCCAAGAAGGATCTGAGTTACTGATTAACCGAGTGATTTGTCAATTCCAGGGAAGCCACACAAAGGACAAGGGTTTGGTCAGCCTGGAAGGGCTCACGGGAGGGGGGGGGGGGGGCCCAGGTTACACAAATAACATCAAGATAATGCAATATCCTGGCCCCATGTCTTTCCTTTCTTCTCTTAGAAGTGTTTACTTGAAAGTGGTGTCTCCCTCGGTAGAACCATCTGTAGAAGCAAAGTAGGGATAGCACCACCCTCGGCGGCATTTGGATTGCCCTCATTGAAATCCATCTCTTGTAACAACTGTGGTGAAAATGATTCGATTCCCTACATATGGTTCCAAGTTATTTGGATTTCATTACAAGTGGCAGATTTAGCACATTCTGTATGTGGGCAAACGAGTGGCAACTGCATAACTATATGGGCATTTCTCACCACAAATTAATCCTATAGAACCAACCCAGCTCTGATTACACTCTTGGACGGGGCGGTGCTGATCACCCAGCCCAACCCAGTAGGACGGAAGCAGGCTGGTGGTTACCACGTGAGGACCTGACATGACCACTGCACAGAGGCGCGCTCTTTACCCCCACCATCCTCCAGAAAGAAGAAAGAGAGGAGGAAGAAAAAAGACCATGTGGAGGCCCAAGATACACAAACTTAAACCTAGCCATTCACTGGGAAAGCTGACACCCTCTGGGTCACTTCTTCTAACCAGACAGATGATACACCCTCGAGTAGAAAACGCGAGCGCCACAGGAAGTGAAAGCATGCCGCATGCCATTGCCCAGAGGCGGTGACCACCAGGATGGCCGGCGGCAGGCGCCTGGTGGCAGTTGTGCTAGGCACTAGGCTGGGGGCTTGGTTTGGCGTTGTACCATTTAATCCTCAGAAAAACATACACAACTTTGTAGCCTGTGTGTGTTCTCGCTGTGCGTCGAGCATTCTGTTTCACACCTATTTCTTCATTTTGTTTAATCCTTACAAAACCCCAAGGTATCTTTAACCCACCCTTTGTCAGCCCTTGTCAGTACAAGGGCACTGCTTCAGAGAGGCTAAGCGACTTGCCCTAGGCCACGCAGCTTGGAAACGGTAAAACCTGACCTCGTGTCAAGGGTCCAGAGGTTAGAGCCACAAGAATCAATGGGCTTCATCTCTACTTCCATGAATCTTCTTGTTTCTGCAAACAGAGGGCTTTAGAGAGGCCGGAGACTAGTTCAGATTTTGAGGCCTGTGAAAACCCAGAGAGCTGGCCCCAAGTGACCCACCGATGACCCACTCTAATGGCCACGCGTCCCACAGAATTGTCTGCGATGATGCAGGGGCCTCTGCCTCGTCCAATACGGTGGCCACCAGCCTTATGTGACGAGTGGGCACTACAAATGGGCCTCGCGTGCCTGAGGAAGTGACTTTTTTTTTAATCTCATTGAACGTTTACTGAATTTCCATTTAAATAGCCTCACATGGTTCGTGGCTGTGTATAGAACAGAGCGACACCTCTCCCCCACAGCCCAGGCCTCCTGGGCACCACACAGTGAAGGTTGTAAGAATACTCCCGCTTCCAGAGCAGGCCTTAGTGCAAATGAATAAAATAAATTCTTCTCGCCCCAGAGCAAACACCATCACTATGATCTGGGAACTTTTGCAGCTGGAAGAGAGAAATGACTGTTTCCAAAACAAACGGCCTCGCCTCATTTTTTCCTTCTCCTTTTAAAAGAAAAAATTAAATGTGTAGCCCCCTGCCCCCATTAAACTACTCGAGAGGTTGTCACTTTTTTCTGGGGACAAACTCCTTTGGTTTACAGTGACATAAGGGCTAAAATATGGTCGAAAGGAAAAGCCAGAAGAATAAACAAGAAGAGGCCCAGCACTCTCTAAGGTGTCATAAATCAAGAGGAAATAGACTCAGGGAGCTAAAAGCTTCCTAACATTCTTCCTCTTGAACTATTTTAAGCAACCCACACATACAATCTCTCAGAGGTTATTTCATTCACAGCAACAGATGAGAAGCAATGAGCTTGGCAGGAGATCTCTTCAAACATGCAGAGAAACAAACACCTCCAACCACAGCCCTCAGGCCTGTCCGATCGGCCACACCGCCGAGCAAGGCCACTATTTTAAGGCACCTACATGACTCTGTTGTTCAGAAGCAGCGAGGGATGCTCTGGCCTTGCTTCAGTTCCTCTCACCCTCTTGGACCAACCTATCGCTTTCTCCGCTCAGGAAATCACTAAATGTGCTTCTTCCCCCCCCCCCCCCAGGCCGCTCCCGAAGAGAGAAGCAGCAGGGCCAATGGGGACTCTGGAGCCCGACAGACCTGGGTTTGCATCCTGCTGTGTCATTTACTAGCTATGCCCCTTGGACTTCTCTGAGCCTCATTTTCATCCGCTGTGAAAGGCGGGGTAAGAAGACTTAACACACTGGGCGATTTTAAGAATGACATGGTAGGATACAGGTGAAGTGCATGGCCTAGGGCCTGGTACTTGGGAAAAGCTCCACACATGGTAGGTATGTGCTGGGGGTCTGAGTTGAGAATTCAGTCTCTTGGCTTCTCTGGCTAGGAAGGGAACACAGCGTGGCGGAGAGTAGAGAAGCTGGCGGAAGGCTGCCTGGGTTCGATTACAGTCTCTACTTCTTATTAGCTGCATGACCTTGGGCAAGTGACTTAACCTCTCTGAGACTCCATTTCCTCCGCTCAAAGATGGAATAAAACAGTACCCACCTCATTTACTAATGGGATAAATAACTTTGTTATATCCTACCACTACCATTCTAGATCGAACTCAGCCCTTTCCATGCAACCCTAACAATTCAAGCTTCTCTTGGGTGTTCTCTGGTGATCCTTCCAGATGAGCGAGCCAAAGCAGTGAAGTGAAGGAAAGTCACCATCCTGGGTGGGGCAGAAATGAGCACTCCAGAACAATGATTCTTTTACCACCAATAATAGCTAATGTCTGAGTGCTCTCAGAGCACCAGACTTCCCAAGAATGCTACCCACACGGTCTGGGCCCCACTCCAGGCCATTTACATAAGAATTCCTGGAGGTGGGGCCTTAAGACACACATATACACAGGTGTGTGTGTGTGTGCACGCGCCCTTAAAGCTCTCCAAGTGATTCTAATGTGAATCCAGGGTCAAGAGCCACTGAAACAACCTTGAGACAGGAACCATGATAAATACCCATTAAACAGGAGAGGAAAACTGAGGCTCAGAGACCAGGTAACTAGCTGGCAGTCAGGCGGTGGTGACTCATGTTCCATGTCTTGGCCACCCTGTGTTGGATGGCCCTCCTGAGGAGAAGGGGCCACACCATCTAACAGGCACCCAGACACGCCCACGGGGCCTTTCTCAGACTGCTCCGGAGTCCCCTTCACCTTCTCAAAGCACCCAAGAAGGTTCTCTCTTGGGCTAAATTCCTGACCCAGATTTGACCTCCACAAACCCAAAACGGCCTGAAATGGAGCCTCACTTTCCAAGGACCAAGGGATACATGCACGAAGTCAGAGCAATCCACAGAACAACTGGACCTAATTAAACAGATCTCATGTTAATGACGGGGAAACAGATTTGACGATCTTCATTAAAGGCAGCTGGCTGCCCGTGAAGAAGCTAGAAAGCAAACTTTAGGGGCTCTTAAGGCCATCAACCACGGAATTATAAGACTGAAAATAAATCTCTCCTGCCTGAGGCCCTATCTGACCCTGCTGGACGGTGCCCACTAGCAGGTCAGACAAAGGAGGGCAATGTTTCAATCCATCATATGATTAAGGGCATTCAAGGAGATCTGGAGGCCAACCTCCTTCTTGATATCTCTATACAGAAGTGTGGGACAAGCAACCAAACTCACATGCAGACCTGTGGCTCAATCCGGCTTCTTCCACACACAGCTGTTCCCATTCTAAGCAATGGCTACTCCCGTCTTTCAAGTGCTCAGACCATCAACCTTGGTGTCATCCTGATTGCTCTCTCACGCCTCACACATCCAAGCTGTTGACATATCCCCTTGGCTCTAATTTCAAAACACGCCCATACCCTCCCCGCTGACTCCCAATCCAAGCCGCCATCCTGTCTCACCTGGATTACTGTAAAAGCCTCCCAGCGGCCATGCTGCTTCTGTTCCATCCTTGATGCTATGTTCCCTTTCCAACCTAGCAGAGGGGCTGATCTTGTTAAAGTACAAATCAGATGTCATTTCTGTGCGTCAGTCCCTCCGGTGGCTCCCTGCAGACTGAATTAGCAGTCGAAGTGCCACCCAATGGCCCACAAGGCCCGACCTGACTCACCCCCCCTCCACTGGCTCTCCAACCGCATCTCCTCCGGCACTCTCTGCTCCCCAGCACTCGCCCCAGCCCAGCCACACTGGTTTCCCAGAGCCCACCAGGCACTTGCTGTTTCCCCTGCCCAGATCCTTCTGCTCCAGCCTGGCTGGCCTCGCTGTGATTCTCCCAGCATGCCTTATTCTTCCTCCTTATCCCCCAGGCCTACTCCCTCCCATCCCCCTGGGCCTCTTTCACCAGACCTGGAAGAGTGCCAAGCGCATAGTAAGCCCTCAGTAAATATTTGTTGGATGAACAAGTAGATGTACCCTAACCTCAACTCTTGGCCTCTCCGGTGCGCCCAACCCCTGCGACCCACCACCTGTCTCCTCAAAGCCCGACATGGTAGAAGGCACACAGGTCTCTCCTAGAATACTTTGTACAAGCACCCACTAGACAGGTAAGGTTCACCATGATGCCTTTTCAGAGGCAGCTCTACCATGGAGCGTGCTCACCTGCTACTGAGTTGGGTCCCAGCATCATTCTGGCCTGCCCTGCCTGTCCTGGGAGGATTATATCCAGAAGAACAGCTGCAAGTAACTTGCTTCCAAAGTGTGTACTCGTGTACAACTTGATATACCCAGCTGAGATGAGTGAAAGAAGCAGCACGAGGCCCCTGGTTTTCACAGAAGCAACTTTTGGGGCTGTCCTGTCTCCTTCTTGAGAATATTTTATTCATTTTCAACTTGGGGATTCTTCTGGTGGATGGGCTGGTGGGGAAGAGGTTGATAAGCCACCCCATTGGCAGAGCCTCTCAAGGTGAGCTTCCCAAGCCCTGCTCAAACTTTGTGGTTGCAGGGTAAACTGGGGGTCAGAACCCATGCACCTAGGACTGCTGAGCTCCATGTCCTAGTGCTTGGAGTTGCTGGAAGCCTGTCATCCCCACTTACTCTTACTTTCCCTCCTCTTTGAAAAACCGGCCCTGCCAACTGCAACACACAGCATTTAAAAATATCTTGCTGGATTATACAGCCCTGCTTTCTAAATTCCTCACAATGCCTGTCTCTGTCCCACATAGTATGAAGACGGGTGTAGCGTATTTAATTTTTTTTTTCCTAGCTTCTCCCCTGCTATAAATACCCAAGTCTGGGTAGGCGGGCCTCAAACACTGGCTGCATGAAGTCACCTCGGAGGGAGCGGATCCCACCACAGTGCCGGCCCGCCAGGGTCTGGACGCAGCTGTTGAGCACTGAAGTGCTGGGTCGGCCAGGAGACGACAGAACTTATCCCTCCGATATGGGGGGGGGGCGGGGTGAAATGTCTAATACGGTAATTGCAGTTAATCCCAATACGGAAAAAGATGGTGTTTAGTCCTACTACCCAGCCAGGTCTTCAGAGAGCATGTGCAGCCCCATCCCGGGCTGTTTCTTTCCCAAGGATACTAATCACAGGGCTTGACCTTAGGAAAATGATTTCACAGTGTCCTTGTGGGGTCTAGAAACATTATCAGAGACAGAAGGGCCCTTGGAGAATCTAGCCCAACCTCTTCACACCACAGATAAAGCAACAGAGAGCCAAGAAGACAGAGTGATTCACTCCGGGTCACGGAGGGGCCATGCTCCAACACAGAATTTTCTGGATCCAAACCCTCTGCTCTCTGAACTGGATTGTCCTAGATGCTTGTGCACATATAGTTGCTTGGTGTGTGAGCTTCAGCTTGTGTTTATTAACAACTCTCCTCACAGAAAATGCTGATTTTCACATTTTAAAAGATACAGACTAAAAAAAATTTTTTTTCATTTTGAACAAAAACTTGGCCTCAGTTTCAGGGATGATTTTTATGCACTAAAAGTTTGTTTTGCCCTCTTTGAGGTCTAATTTAATCTCTCCCCACCCTAATCTTGTCTATCTGGTACTTCCAAGTTTAGTTCCCCTACTTAATTTTCCCATAATGGACCTAAACCCACCCCCCTCTCCTCAACTCACTTCTGGAAAAAAATGGACCCCAAATCGTTAACCACAAAAGACTATAAGATAAATATATATATATATTTCATTCATGAGCTCTTTTTCAAATGACAAGAAAATTCCTTCACTGGGGTCAGGAAAAGCACAGCAGTTATTAGCTAGGCCATTGATGATCTATCACATTTTATTATTGTCAGTGGAATTCAGCTGGACCCCAGGGAGTCCAATCCAGATGGCGTGGAGCGACAGAGTGGTTCCACCAGATCAAACATTTAACAAGACTGAAATCTTTATTATCATTGCTCTGGAAATACCCTCACCGAGAATTGGAAGGTGACTAAACCTCTCTGAGAACTGACCTACTATTTCCAAAATGATCAACGCTAAACTGGAAATTGAACACATCAAGTCAGATACTCACTACCGAAGAAAATATCTTACCCTGCTTTATGTCCCTCTCCACCTCCAGATTTGAGAACCCTGCCTTGGCAAGAGTCAATCCGACGGCCTCATTTAACGAGTCCGTCAGCCCTGACCTTCATTTGGTACTGTGATTGCTCTCGCCTGAAATGCTCTGTTCAGGGCCCTGGGAAGAAATGCCGAGTCTGAAGCCAAGTTGAATGGGAGAAGCAAGGTGGATGGAAGCCTTGTTCTTCATGCCCTCTCAGCCCAGGTCTGCTCGCTCAGTCTTCTCTCATTCCTTGTACTGCTAGGACAACGGACGGGGGGCACTGCTGAGGCCAAGCTTCCAATCAACAAGAGGGGTAACGGGAGGTCTGGGGCTGTGGCTAAGATGCGCTCGGGGAGCAGACACACTCAATTTCTGAATTATAAAAATGAGTATTGGAAAGCTCTCTTCCTGTACTCTGGCAGACTTCTTAACATCTGCATAAAAGATGTGGGAAAGTTGTCCCTTTTCGCTGTGTTATCTGCCCTGCTCTCCCCGTCCTGCATCTGAACCTTCTGGCCTTTGGCTTCCAGGTCTCTGCGCACATCGTTCCCTCCTCTGGAAGCCTCTGTGCTCCCCGCACCGCCTCCCCTCCCCTGTCACGGCCCTGCCCGCCCCAATCCCACTGGCCCTGATGCCACATCCTCATAAAGCAGCCCTTCCTCCCAGCCAGCCAGGCCTCCTCTCTTTCCCCTTTGAGCTCTCTCGTCACCAAGAGCTTCCAGGTCCCCATCTATAGGGCAGACATGACATCCACCTCACAGGAGGGCTTGGGAGCAGAAATGAAACAGCTGATGGAAAGCAATCAGCGCCGTCCTTGCCGACTGAAGCCAGCGACCCCGGACTGCCTTGTAAGGATCTAGGCGTGTGCTCTGCTTTCCCTCCTAGACCCTCCGCTCCCTGACAGGTGAGATCAACTCTTGCCCTCCTCCAGCTTGTCTCCATTGCCTCATCCGCAGCTGGCTCTCAGTAAGCAGCCGATTAATGAGGCCGGCGTGGCATTTCTCGGCTTCCTCGGGCCGTGCTCCTTCAGCTTCTCCTCCCAGTTCGGCCTGTGGCTCCAAACATGTCGCCAAAGCTGCAAAACCATTTAGGCTTTTTTTTTTTAAAACAAGCAAGAAGACCACAAACTATGTTTACGTGACAAGCCAGCAAAACACAAAACACCTGCTGTCCCATGGCTCAGGACTTGGCAGCTGCAACAAGCGGGGTCCAATATCCACAGTGGAGTTGCTCCCTGGGGCCCGGGACCTTGCGTGCACACTACCATGGTCCTCGGCGCAGGGGGCGGACAGGAGCTCGGGGAGAGGGGTCTGATCTCGCTGCCCCCTGCCCGCCCGCTTCATCTTGGGGTCAGTCGGGCCATAGCTGAGCAGGGTGCGAGGGTGCTTTTTCCAGATTCCATAACTTCCTTCTACCTATTAGTCACCAAGGAAAGCCTTGTGACTCATCCTCGTCACCCTGGGATTTGGGTCACGATCCTCCCCTGCCCTAGAGACTCCCACTATGACAAAAAGCAAACGACCAGCACATTCAACACAAGTCTGCAAAAATACAGCAATAATTAGAATCAATATTTTATGTGCCAGAGTACAAAGTTCCTTACGGAGCCTTTTAGTTACTCTTTTCAGTCCTATTACAGAGCAGCGTTTCTCAATCAGTGGTGATTTTGCCCCCCAAGGGACATCTGGCAACGTCTAGACACGCTTTTGCTGGCCACGGCTGGCAGCAGAGGGGCCAGAAGAGAGGGCAGGCAGGGTCTAGCGTCTAGGGGGTAGAGGCCCGGATGCTACTAAGCATCCCACAATGCACAGGACCGCCCCCACAACAAAAACTACCCAGTCCAACCTGTCAACAGTGACAAGGTTTGAGAAATCCTGTTATAGAGAAGGAAACTGAGGCACACAGCCCTCAAGGGTGCCAGGAAGGACACCCAGACAGTCCAACCCCGAGCTCTGCTCTTCACACTGAACCCAGCATCTCGGCCATCCTGGGAGCCCCCACTCTGTACCGAGTGCAGCGCCCCACGCAGAAGAACCAGCCCCTCATTTTACTGTAGCTCAACGGAGACCTGGAGCAACTTTCCCGGAGGCAAAGCAATTTGGGCCCCAACCCAGACTTCAAAGCCAAAGCATTTCGGTGCTTGCTACATGGGCTTCTTCTCTCCCCAGGCTCCCAGCACTGACATATCACCCCGTGAGGACTACACCGTAGCAGACTCAGGAATTCCTAAAGGCTTTTTTGCCAACTCCAGAGTCAGTGAGCTGAGCTCCCAGAGACCAGTGGCCTAAACACAGGCTCCCTTGGGGTGCATTGCCTACTGCGTTTCCTCCTTTCCTGAACTGACTCACCCTCCATAAGAGTTTGGCAGTTGAGGCCGCAGCTTTTCCATTCAGCTGGGCTCACTGCTCACCAAGCAGCTGACACGTGCAAGGCCCTCCCTGGGCAGGAGAGCTCCCTGCCCCCTCAGGAGCAGCAATCATGGCTCCTTAGGATCGATGGCACCTGCCGAGCATGCTCGGGGACAGCTGGGAGGCTGCAGTTAAGCACAGTAACCGGGCCTCCTTTGGGGGCAGACCCGTGCCTGGATCTTAATGCCCTGTTTTCACCATTAGTTATGAAGATTCACTGGCCTAATGCATTTAGGGTGCCCAGACACAGCAAGCCGCCAACAAACAAAATCTATAATAAATACTGCTGTCGCTAAGAGTTTGGTGGGGAGGGTCACATACTGACCAGTTCCCCACACCTTTATTTCTATAACTCTTCACAGGAAAAGCCAGGCCTAAGGCTTGAGCAATCCGGGGCTCTGTCCTGGCATGGCTGTGACCTCGCTGTGAATTCTGGGAAAGGGCGTCCTGTTCCATGGATTTTTATGGGGACCCGGTAAGGTCACGGATGAAAAATATTTAAGGTGCTGCACAGGGTGTGGAAGTATGGAGACAGGCCAAAGCGCCCACCCCCTGTCCTGTCTGGCAAAGGCCAGATACAGACAGTGGGGCGGATAAAGACCACTGGGATGCTTAGGAGAAGGGGGAGAAGGGGGAAGGGAAGGTCCACCTCTCATGGAGACCTGGGGATTAGAAGCAAGGTATCTCTGGCTTGTTTTGGAACTTCAGTGTTGCTCGTGCATCCCAGGAGTGTCTTGGCAGTTGATTGCCTTAGTTCCTTCTCAGACTGGAGGCAGGGGGTGGAACCTTTTCTGAGCAATAGTCATCAACCAAGATTGCCCTCTGGGGCAGCTCTGTGGGCAAGGGAGGTGTGGGGTTGCTATTCTTAGAGGAACTTGCTGCCTCCATCTCTCAACTCAATCCTCCCGTTGATTTATCTGCTGCCTATTAACTTCTGCTTTGACACCCCCACTTTGGGTACTGTACCCTGAAGGGATCCCCTATTTACCTTTGAAATACAAATGAAACCCCTCCATTTACATTTACTCATCACAGCTGGCCTTGGGAACCCTTCAAGAAATTAGAGTATCAAAGGCTGAATGATGTCCCTAAGGCTTGGGAACCCCCAAAATGCTGCCTCTGCTCATCAAGCACTTGAAACTCTCTGCCATGGTGTAAAAGGGGGAAGGTTCTTCCATAGTGTCAAAGGATTTCAAATCAACTTTCTGGAATTAAACATCTGTGTGGTGGAATCATTTATTTGCCCGACGAGTATGTATGGAGCACCTACTACGCACCAGGTGCCACGTAGGGCATCGGGGGAGACAAGGAGCTCACAGTTGGGTGGGAGGGACAGACCCGAGCAAGAAACGATAGGCGCATATGCTCTGGGTGCTGCGGAAACGTGAAGGAGGGGCGGCTTTTCCAGTCGGGGCGGGGTGGGGGTGTGTGTGGAGGAGTCAGGTAAAGCCTTCTGGAAAAAGCAGAACAACTCCACCTTGTTCCTCCAACTACTTGAGGCTGGGTTGCATTTCTCAGGCATTCAAGGGGGAAAAAAAATAAGTTTTCATTTCCAAAGCTTGCTTTCAGTTTTACCAGCTCCCTTGACTTCAATAAAATAGTCCAAGAGAAGCTGCCCTCCTCCCTCAGACTACCCAGGTGTGGAAACTGATTAAATAGCAACTAGTGGCTCAATTAACCCTTGTCCCCTTCGTTGATGATCTCAGGGAAATCTTATAACCTCCTTGCTGTGTCCTACAGAACGACACATTCCCCGCTGAAGATGCAGCCCTTGTATTTCTTGGCCATAAATGAGATTGTTGGGTCTTGCCTCAGATGATAAATAACTGAATAATTCAGAAAAGTCCCCAGTCACTATATTTTGCCTAGAGATTCTTCAATAGCAGTGGTATTGATACTATTACTAGTGACATGCCTGAGAGGCTCTCCTTGGCTGTCATTTAGATTAGCTCTAGTCACACTATCCCATTACCTTGTCTTTTTAAGTAACATTTACTACTAAGGGTAAATCCCTATTTGTCACTGGTTTATAAGCTTCATGAGAGGCAGACCCCCCCTCCACTTAATCTATAGCACTTTTAACAGCGATGGGCACAGGGTCAGTGTTCAGTAAATATTTGTTGAATGAACTACCATTTACTGAGCATTTACTATGTGCTAAGATCTTCAGACCTATGATCTCACCCAATCCTTATGATCTCATACCAACCTCATGAGTTAGGTGCTGTTATTACCCCCCATTTTACAGATGACAATGGTTAAGAAATATGCCCCGGGTCACTCTTATAAACAGCAGAGGTGAGCTCCAAACCCTGTGACTCCAGAGTTTGCACTCCTTACCTCTGATGGGGCTACTCTTGTGCACTTCCTGGTGACTGATTTGGAGTAAGAATATTCTCAGCAAAATCCTCTCATTTCACATGCAGTCTTGGAACTGAAGAGGATTTCTCAAATGCTTTGAACACTCGTGAAAGCTTCGTAAGACAAACAGCCAAGAAGAAACCCAGGAGTGAGTCTCGGTATCAAACTCACACACAGGGATAAGAAAGAGCGGGCAGGGAGGAGGGGGGCAGTGAACCAGAGAAGTTTCTATTTTCTGCCAGCTCCGTGCTTATAAATAGCACCCTGTTAGAGTGGTTTCTCTACCTTCCATAAGGAAGCCACGGAGATATCATCCCTTAACGACACTGCCCTGGGAACACGGACCTCAATACCAAATGAGCAAGTGACAGAGAACTCCTGCCGCTCTGTGAAGCTGAGATCATGTTGTATAAACACTACAGAACTTTTGTCATCCATCTTGGGCTGAGCAAAACCATATTTGCCCAGCACTCTGAGTAATGGCCAGGAGTAGATGGATTAGGGCTCTTAAATTCCTGGTTGGAAGACATTAAAAGTTTAAGAGCCCTATATAGCTGAGTCAAATGCATGTGCCCATGCTGTATAATTAGCAGGCACAACAACAATAAAGATATAATTGAAAGGGAAGACCAGCAGGGCAAGAATGCGAACCGGCACCCTCCTCCCGGGTGTAGCCTCTTCTCCCTTGGTCTTCAGCTGCGTAAATGGTAACCTTGCCGGCGCTCAGCTTCAGTGTGGCAAAGGTTTGGATCTCCCATTCCTTCCCTGAGCAATTTGTTTCCCTCTGAAGTCAGCTTTCAGGCATAAGTAATTCACTGCTCCTCTACTAAACATTCATTTCACTTTGTCTAAACAGACTTCTTAAATCAGCCTAGTTATTGTTTACGGAGGCCACCAGCAGGATCTCATGTATAAAAAAATGAGCATCCATGATCCTAAGTGGAAGCAAATGGTCACCTTGCCTGCAAGAGACTTCCCAGGAGACCAGGGAAGGCACAGAGGGAGACGCTTGCTCTGGACATCCAGGGAACTTTGCTGTCACGTGGAGTCCTGCTGTCTTGACTACCATGGCTTGAGAAGGATTGTTTGGAGTAGGGGAGGAGGGTCAGTGATGGGGTCAAAAACTCATCCTGTAAAGAAAATCCCAAGGAGTGATGGCCCTAGATAAGAAACAGTGCTTTGGGATAAGCCCTTTAGTGGAGGACACCCGTGTTCTAGCAATTTCTGGCTACTTTGCATTTTCATGGGATCCTGGAGGAGCAGCTGTTCTTTCTAGCTTCAATTTGCAGTTGGAAAAACTGAGAAGTTCTTCTACCTGCTGGGCGCCAGCTGTGCATGAAGGGCATTTTTGGTTCTGTTGGGCACCCCTTGTTCCATTTTTGTTCTAGTCTGGTTTATAGGCTCGGGGCCTCTGTCTTTTCTGCTAAGGAGCTTTCCTTCTTTGAGCTCAGTCTGGGCCTCCCCCTCAGCCCAAAGTACAGGACTCTCCCCTGGGCTATGATGGTGGGTGGAAATCCCCCTGCCCTCCAGTTCCTCTCCTGGAGCTCATGTTCCCGGTGTTGATACCACAAACTCAGAAGGCAAAGCACAATCATCAGCTGTGACATCATCAACACAGATTCTGGGCTGACCTCAACTCTGACCTAAGAGGAGGAAAATTAAAAGGCAAATGCTCTTCCATTCCAGGCATCTCCTTTGGTGGTGCCAGAATTAAAACTCAAACCAAGGAAGGGCTAAGCAAAGCCATGCTGCTACATACAATCTCCAAAATGAGGCCTTAGGTGTCAGCTGCCCTCCTTGGAAACTGGACTCCTAAGAATGAAGCTGTGTCTGCTCCTCTGATGGCTAAAAGCTTGAACTCTGGAGCCTGCCCAGGCTCAAAGTTCAGGTTTGTCACTTAATATCTCTGTAATCTTGGGTAAATTCCTTAACTGCTGTGTACCTTGGTTTCCCCATCAGTATAATGAGGATCATACTAGAGAGTACCTACCTAATAGAGTTGCTAGGATTTCTTGAGTTAACGTATAAAGTGCTAAGAATAGTGACTGCCATCATGTTAAGTGCTCACTTTACATTTTAGCTATTTTGATGTTAAGCCACGTTTAAATTTGACTCCCTTTATCCCTTCTCAGCACCCACCTGGCCTCTTCCACGGACTACTTGTTTACCACCAAGGGCTGTCCCCAAAATGGCCTTCCAATCAGATTGCAAGGATGTCTAGCCATAGTACCATTCTAAATAATTTATGGTTTGCTGACTTCTGAAATTGGAGTCTGGTAGGCAGTTTGCTGTTAAATGTATGTCACACCCTAACCTTACCAGGGAGAAGGTCAAGTGCTTCCCTCCACCCTTTGCACTGAAGCCTTGTCATCCCTCAGAGAAATGCAACTACCCAGTGTGGTTCCTTTCTCAGACTCCATATCATGCAGCTGCCCATCCCCCACACCTCTTCCCCATAACCAAGTTTACTGGGTCATTATTTCTTTTAGGAAAGCCCATAAGGTTGTGCATTTAATACAACACTGAGCACAGACAGTTAAGAACCCACCACTACTTCTCCGCCTTCCAGGAGGAGGCCTGAAGTGCATCCTTCAGGCCCGCAAAGCCCAAGGCAGCTGCACCTGATCCTGGGCTTCCCGCTCCCTTCCTCCCGTCCCACTTATCCAAGGCTCAGGTCTTAGAGTTTGGACCCTCTGGCTGCTGCTATTGGGCCGAAGAGATCCAGGGTCAGAGCCACAGTCCACCTGCTCTGCTGCTGGGGAAAGACCCTTAGAGATCCAGTCAAGCAAGGCAAAGAGCGGCAGGGCAGGCAGCCTCGCGGCAAGGAAGGTTCAGGAATGGCTTGGTCAAGAGCCTCAATCGGTGAACAGCACCCAGACAGTGACAACGCCGCGAGGAATAGGATGTAGTACATCAACCTCAGCTTTATCCTCCGAAAGCCAGTCACCCCAAAACTATCTTTGCGAAGAGCCATTCGATGGACTCCACCCACAGAACAAACGTTTTCTCCCAGGTTCTGGCACACCCACCAGCTTCAACCTAGGAAATTCACCCCGTGGGTAGCCCAGGGCGGGAATTCTCTGCCATCCGTCCACGGCCGAGGCCCACACACTTACCATTGGCGTTCTTGCCGCAGATGAGATGTTCATAGGGCTGCAGGACGCCCCAGAGCTCGGCGTCGTTGTTGATGACCATCTCCAGGGCCTCGGCGGACACCTCCCCGCCCCCGGCCCCTCCACCATCGGGGCTCTGGCTGGCCAGCACCCTGGCCCGGATCTCCTCCACCAGGTTCTCCATGCAGGCCGTGAGCGAGATGGCCGCGTACTCGTGGATGCGCACGGAGATGCGGGTGTCCACCATCCAACGGAAGAAGCGGCCCACCGAGAAGGTGAGGCCACAGCGCGCCGACTTGCCGCGGCGCAGCCCGTCGCCGGCGCTCATGCTGTACAGGGACAGCGCCTTGACCGCGGCCAGCGCGCAGCTCTCGGCCAGCGCCCAGCTGTGCACCAGGCGCACGGCGCTCTGCACCTCGAAGCGGGTGCACTTGGCGTGCAGCACGCTCAGGCGCTGCGCCTCGCGGGCCACGCGGATGAGCGCCCTGCGGAGCAGCCCGGCCAGGCGCCTCACCCCCTCGGCGGAGAACAGGGGCAGCCGCCGGCCGCCGGCGCCTTTGCGAAGCACCCGGGCCACGTCTCCCTCCGTCCAGGGGAACTCCTCCAGCTCCGGGAGGCGCGGGCAGCGCGAGAAGAGGTCGGCCACTTCGGGGTCCTCGGGCAGCACCGTGTTCACCGTGTCCCAGCTGTTGTGGCGGCTGTTCATGGAGCCGGAGTAGCACCACCAGGCCGCCCCGCGGTGCTGCTGCGCCGAGGAGTTGAGCGCCTGAGAGTTGGACTTGGAGGACGAGAGGCTGAGGGAGCGGCACGAGTCCCCGGCCCCATACCCGGAGTCCAAGGTCAAGTCCTCCAGCGTCTTCAGAGTGGAGCTGTAGGTCCCGGCCATGGGGAGCCTGCCGGCGGCGGCCTCGCCGAGCGAGGGGCGCTCACAACTCCATGCTCCCTTCCCCAAGCGGGCAGGAACAGGCTCTAGGCTCTCCGGGGCGCCCTCCTTCCTCTCGGCGGCCACATCGCCCGCCCGGAGGCCGCGGGAAGGTGGGCGAGATTCTCGGCGGCCAGGGCTCCACGCGCCCCGCGTCCGACGCGAAGCTGTCACTGGAACAGCCCCCGCCGCTCCTCCTCGGCGATCCCCCTTGGCTCACCTCAGCCTCCCGCCAGCAGAGCGTCTGTCCGCAGAGAAGGAATCCCGGGAGAACAGGGCGGCGGCAGAAGGAGGAGGCGGCTCGCGGCGCCGCGCGAGTCCGGGACCAGCCGGCGAGAAAGCGCTCGGCAAACTTCTGCGCGGAACCGGCGGCCCGCACAGCTGGGTACCCCGCCGCCGTCGCCGGCATGCAAATAACCCGAGGTGGCTCACCAATCATCGGCCGCGACGGGCAGGGGCTGCACCAATGATCTCCTCGAGGGGCGGTCACTATGCAGATTTCACGGGGCTGCGGGTGAAACCCCGCGGCGACGGGGGCGGGGCTGGAGGCCGAGGGTCGGGTGAAGCGGCTGGGATGAAGGTGGAGGAGGGGGAGGAGAGCCCGCGAGCCACCGGGCGCGCCGGGAAGTGCGAGCCGACACCGGGAAAGGAGGGGTCGAAGCTTTGGGCTCGGGAGCTGACGATATAAAGAAAAATTTAAAGGAAAAGCCACTGTGCCCTAACCCCCTGCCCGCCGTCCAGGCTTTGGGCGTTCGCAGCCCCTTTTCAAGCCCTCTGCAGCCAAGCACCGAGGCTGACTTGAGTGTGGGTCCGGGGGGCGTGGGGGAACAGCCGACTGGGGGAGGGGGGCACAAGCCAGGCACCACACCTCTCTCCCGGACTTTCTAGCAGGCCCTTCCCGTTTCCTGAGATGAAGCTCCACTTGTGTTTAGAGGGAGGAGGGACGTCCCTTCTTGCTTCTCCGAATCCGTCTGGTTTTCTTTACGTTGCTATCCTAGGTTCCAATCGGAGCAGATCTGATGAATAGACGGGCTCCAGGAGGTCTGTGGTCCCCCTCCCACCCCACCACGGGAAATTACGAAGTTTTCTGAGTATTAACTCTGGGGAGAGGGTCCTAACTTTTATCAGATTCTCAAAAGGGCCCGGGGCTTCCCTGTTACATCTGTACAGTCCTGCTGGCTGTCAGGTGCATCCTCTCTGTCCGAGGTGCGCATGTCCGAGTGTGTGTGTGAAGGTGAGAAATGTACCTAGCACTGGCCTGCGCTCCCAACACCTGGCTGCATGCACCACCCCCTGACGGTGTGCCCATGGGCGAGCCCTGCGCCCCCTTGGGACTCGGTTTCCTCCAGGGTGAAATGAGTGCTGACCTCCAAGCAGCGCCGGGGTAAACACGTCTCAGGGCCTGTGTCCAGAAGCGGTCAGTCAGAGCGCTATTGGTTCCAGCAGATCCACGCCCAGTCCTCTCCGTCCGGCTGCGGTCCTGCAACTATGCACACACACGTGCTCGAACGTGCATATGCCCCCCTTGACCGCAAAGTCAAGGAGGAGATTGTGCACGCGTTGCCCCCAAGTTGGCCTCCCGCGCTCCTGAATGGTTCCTTTGTGCTGTATTTTACACAGTTCCAACCTCGGGCCGTGAGTTGGATACGAGCTGGAAATGTCTGGTTTGCCTCTTTCCTTCTGAAATTAATGGCCCTTGCCCTGTGAAACTCCTTTTTCTGTAGCAGTTTGGCTTAAATTTTCCTTTCTGCGGATCTTTATTGATGCAATATTGCCGCCTCGTGGTCAGAAGTGGGAACGGAGTCAAGGGTGGAAGTAATACGAAAGACACAAGTCCGCAGCGCTCAAGTTAAGAGGACACAAGATGGGACTACATCTGGTAGAACTGAGATAAGAAGTCAAAAGTGGGTATTGAGGTTCAACATGTCAAAAATTCGAAAACAAATTGGATGCAATTTAAAACTTATTAGGGGAAATATAATTTTAAAGCAAATGTCGCCCTCTAATGGGCATTTGGAGGAAAGAAATTGCTCACAGGCCCGTCGGTTCTTTCTCTTTTTTTTCTTTCTTTCTTTCTTTCTTTCTTTCTTTCTTTCTTTCTTTCTTTCTTTCTTTCTTTCTTTCTTTCTTTCTTTCTTTCTTTCTTTCTTTCTTTCTTTCTTCTTTCTCTCTCTCTCTCATTCTTTTTCTTTCTTTCCTTCCCTCCTTCCTTCCTTCCTTCCCGTCTTTCTTTCTTGTTTTTCTTGTCTTTCTTTCTTTCTTGTCTTCCTTTCTTTCATTCATTCTTTCTTGTGCACACCCTTAAGAAGCAGAGAAAATTTCTTAACTGGAAGCTTAAAACAGGGAACTGGGAAAGAGCGGATGCCGTTTATCTTATATTTAAATGACTTGATGACATAAAAGTGTAAAGACAATCAAACATGCCTACAGCCAAATTTCAGAATCTTGTGGATGTTAAACTACTCCGCAAAGATTTGTTCCGCAAAATTTAGCCATGGAAAATTCTACTGGAAAAACAATTGAGTTTCATTAATAAATAAATTACAAGGAGAGAAAGAGATGGTTAAGAACCTTATATACTAAAAAAGACTTAAGACATATAAACTAGTTAGTCATAATGTGTGGAATTTATTTGGAATTTGATTTTTTTAGAATCAATAAACATTTGACATTATGAAACAACTGGAAATCAGGAACATCACCCAGATCTTTGCTATTATGAAATCACTGTTACTTTTTTGATGTGGTAATGGTAGTGTGGTATATTTATTAAATATTCCTATCTTTTAGAGATGCATAGAGAAATGTGTGTTGTAATTTTTTCATTAAAAAAAGGAAGAAAATTCTTATGGGAAAATCTGGTAAAGGGACTAGAAAGTTATGAAAGATGGTTAAGATTGTAGATCTCTTGTCTTTCATATGTTCACCAAAGTCTTCTATTGCCAACTAGAGAACTGGACGTACAGAGTAAACCCGAGTGTGTCTCCTTGTGTTTTGTGTGATGGGGGGAGAAAGAAACGGAGGAAGATAGAGGACAAGATACATTGAGCCATGTTAGAAATTAACCAACTGATTGATTTCAGTTAGTCATTTGGGAAGTTGGCAAGCAGGGTGAAAAACTTCGGATCAAGAAAGAAAAGACATGGCTTATACATACGTGTGTGTGCTTAATTAAGGCAATCTGGTGGTAATGTGCTTAATGTTAGGAATGCAAATTATATTAGAAGAAGAGGAAGTATCATCCCAAACCAGGCCTGGCCCAAACATCATTTTTGGAGAAAAATAATTGTCATGTATCTGGACACGTTAAAAAGAACATGATGAAACCACAGCAAACATTGGGAGAATTCCCAGGGGAATGAGTAATTAAAAATCTGTGATTGCCCATGCAAAAATTATATAAGGGAGGAAGCTTGAAATACAGTTTAGAAACTTTACCTTGGCTGATGTCTCATATTTTGTTATACAGTTTCTTACAAAATCAAAATCAATCTGGAGATTAGGGGACCAAATACCCTGGAATTTATCTTGAAAGCGAAGAGGTTAAAACTAAGTACAGAGAGGACTCTTATATGAGAAAGGTAGCTTATGTCCTTGGCTTTAGAGAGTGGCCAAGTTTCTATTTAGTTTGTGGATCATTTTTGGTAAATTCTCTCAGTAATATTTATTGAATACCTACTGGGTCTGCACTGTACTAGCACTACGGAGGTGCGTTAGACAATGGTCCTGCCATTAAAAAAAATCAACACACACACACACACATGCCCAAAATGCAGACAGACAAGCATATGAGACTAACTATTCTGCAAAAATATGCTTTGCAGAACTGCTCAGAAACCACTGACTAAGGGCCACTGCCAGTTCCTTGACTCACCACACAGGCTGCACCTAGAGGAGACATGGCACAAACACGAGGGAGAAAATACTCTGGAATGCAAGAAGGGTTGGAAAAGGTGCCATAGTTGTACAAGCACGTGATGGTTAGCGGAGAAGTTTTGCGGCGGAAAATCAAGCAGAACCCTCAGTTGTTGAAAAGGGAACCAATGGTGTGGAAACTGTGAGATAATCCTTCCATTCCATGTAGCCCATGTTAGCCCAATCCTGACACAGGGTTGTTGTTGTTGTTTCTCTCTCTCTCTTTTTCTGGACCTCATGACTAAAGAGATCTACAGATCATTTGGAACAAAGAGCCCCCAAGATGACCCAGGGAAAAAGAAATGCACTTCTCCCAAGCACGTTCTGCAGAATGGTGTCAGGGGTTGGTTTGTGAAACAAGGATCAGTAGTTACGTTTGGGAATTTCTGCATTGTGTTTTTCCCTCTAGTATATTCATGATGGACAGTATTTTATTTCAGGCTCTTTCATATTTCCTTGAACCCAGCATATAGCAGGCTTAACTAGGCAGAGAACTCTTCCTGCCCCGGGGCTGCTGCAAAGGAACTGGGACTTTTTATTTAGCTCGAAGCAGAAAGGACAGTTACCATGCTTTATGAGTCTGCTCAGGCAGTGGTGGTAAGGCAGTACCCTTGGAAAAAATCCAGATAAACCCCTGAATGGAGCAAGGTTCCCCATCTAACCCCCACATAGAGTTTGGTGATCTGTTAGACACAAATGTGACTCCAAAGGTAGATCTAAACCTGGAGCATTGGTCCCCAGGGGAAAAGGAGGTGGTATGGGTTTGGGCACTGGCACAAGTCAAAAGGTTTACAGAGTAAACAAGATGGGGGGGGGATGTCTCTCCAAGGGGGAAATTCTGCTTATTAGGCAGCTGGTATTACAGATTTGTTAGCTGCTATTAGAGACGAAACCATCAGCACCTGGCGATTAAGGGCAAGAATTTTAGGGGATGGTCTGGAACTCAAAACTACAGAGCTGAATTCAAACAAGAGGACAGAAAACCAAGGAACAACCTCACGGAGGTAATAGTGCCAAATCCCCACATCAGGATGTCCTATGTGCCAGTCAGCAATGCACTGCAGTTGTGTTCTTCTGTCCTGGTAAAGAGAATATCTAGGGTGAAATATGATATTCAACTCTGCAATATTTACTGAACAGTCATCTTGTAAGATGCACCTGGCATTCTTATTGCAAATCTGAAGTCCCAGCCCCCTTTCTTGAAGGTCCTGATTCAGGAAGCCTGGAGTGTGATCCAGGTAAAAGTATTTTCGACAAGCATTCCCAAATGATTCTTATCAAGACCTTGCGTGAAGGTCCTGATTCAGGAAGCCTGGAGTGTGATCCAGGTAAAAGTATTTTTGACAAGCATTCCCAGAATGCTAAGGCACTTGTCTCTTAAACCTCAAAGTGCCTGAGGACTGGTATAAAAATGCTTATTCTTGAGTCATACCTGCAGAGTTTCTAATTCAGTAGGTCTGGAGCCTATGAAACTTCATTTTTAACCTATGGGTCTCAGGTGATTGGAATGCAGGGAGTCCAGAAAACTTGCTCTTCAAGTTGCAGGGCAGGGAGTTCAGAGGTCTCCAGCAGGTGGTGCTCTTGTTCGTTTTGCTAAAAATTAGCTCGTTAAAGAGATTAAATTCTTACGAGCTGGATCTTTAAAAAAGTTTAAATTTCCCAAGTGGATAGCTCTGGGACCAAATAGCTATTCCTATTTATGAATTCACTGCATAATCTGAAGATGTCTCTGTCTTCTCCGAAGCAAGGATGCTCAATATTACAGGAGTGACTGTAGGGTCTCTTCAGCCATTTCAAGGTTAAAGACAAGACTATGGTGGGCATATCTCTTAATTAGCACCAAAGCTTTATTTTTTTTTAAAGATTATTTATTTATTTATTTGACAGAGAGATAGAACACAAGTAGGCAGAGCGGCAGGCAGAGGGAGAGGGAGAAGCAGGCTCCCCACTGAGCAGGGAGCCCCATGCGGGGCTCGATCCCAGGACCCTGGGATCATGACCTGAGCCGAAGGCAGACGCTTAACCGACTGAGCCCCCCAGGCGCCCTAGCACCAAAGCTTTAAAATTGAACCCTATTTTAGTCTTTTTAAAAAGCAGTCCAAAATAATCAACTTGGAATTGAAGAGGTTAGTGGACATTAGGGATGATCCCTATATTACAGATGAACATGGGAACACGGAAACTTTTCTTGACTCAATTTGGTCAGCAAACCAGAATCAGACACATGATTAATAACCAAGATTTTTTGACTTCTACTTGAATGATCTTAGTTAAAACTTTTTATTACTGAGAATTCCAAACGTAGACAGAATTTGATAATGAACCCTCATGTACATATAACCCAGCTTTCATGATTATCAGTTTGTGGCCAGCCTTGTTTACACCGTCACCTACCTCCCCATCTCCCAGTATTTTTTAAAGCAAATCTCAAAGGTCATAACATTGGGTAATGTCCATGGAAATCTGTCTGCTAGGCTGACTCAGTGGTTTGGAGCAGGCCTAATAGGACCGTTCTTTTTTTTTTTTTTTTTAAGATTTTATTTATTTATTTTAGAGAGAGAGCATGAACGGGAGGGCAGAGGGAGAGAGAATCTCAAGCAGACTCCATGCTGAGTACGGAGTCCGACGCCGGGCTCAATCCCACGACTGTGAGGTCATGATCTGAGCCGAAATCAAGAGTGGGCTGTTCAACCAACTGAGCCACCCAGGCGCCCCATAATAGGACCATTCTTAATTTGAGTCCTGCTAGGGTCACATTAAAAGAACATGTGCCAGGTTTGCAAAATACCGCCCCTGATGCCAAGAAGACACTTGCAAATGTGGGTGCTGCTTTAGATTATGGGGCTTAGGGTACACTTGATGAGGTTTTCCCCTCCTATGTGAAAATAATTGTTGTTACCAGTATGAACGACCACTATTAATCTGTTTTCTTAATTTCTGAATTGAAGCCAATACACCTCCCACTTTAACCAAGGGGCTGTCTATAGGATGTTGAAGGGAGTAATTCTCTAATAATTATTTTTCCTGTGTATGGTTTTGGTTTTTAAATCTTCACCCTTCCCTAAGTTAGAAAAGAAATCCTTTTAAAGTTTATGTTAGGAGTCTAGGATAGCAACTTTATTTCTAACATTTACATGTCTTTCTATATTTAAAATATAAATATAAATGAAAAATAAAATGAAGGTAAGTACCAACCATAAACCCACCAATTAACAAACTATACAGAGTAGGAAGTAGAAGTTCTTTGTTTATTCCTTCAGGCTCATGCCCCTTAACAATTGGGCCTTCCAGAATTTTCCCTTGACCTTGACAGATACATCTTTTTCTACACACATAAACACACACACACACACTTATTTTCTTTTCACAGGGATGAGTTTATGTTATGCACATGTTCTGCAAGACATCATGTGAAAAGATAATGTGGACATTTTTCCAAGTTAGTTAGTAATGTATTTTATTGCAGTCTTTTCAAAGACAGAATAGTATTCCATTGCATGCTATACCAAATTTCTTCAGCTAGTCCTTTATTGAGGGGCTTCTCTTCTTCTTTCTTCCTTTTTCTTTCTTACTCCTTGCCTCCCTCCGTCTCCCTCTCTCTCTCCTTCCTTCCTTCTTTCCTTCCTTCCATTTCTGTCTTTCCTTCTCTGCTGTACAATGCTGTGATAAACTTTCTTGTACATGAATCTTTCTCCCCTTTCAATTATTTCTATATGATAGATTCCTGGAGGTGGGATTATGGGTCACTGGGTATGCTCTTCATTTTTTTTTAAATATGTATCAACAAATCCCCCCCCCCCCAAATGTTATACCAGTTTATATGCTGCCTTCTCAAATCCTACATATCTTCCTTTCAGCAGAGTTCCTACTCCTAGCTTCCAGGTGAAATTTTGCCTAGTAGTCTAGCCTGTATGAATTTGTAACTTACTTATCAGTCAGTGCACTTGTCTGTTTCATACCTGACTGTTCTGAAAACAATGTACTTTGTTAGAGAGATTTAATGAGCAAATGTTATGCCCTCTTGCCCTCACCCCATTTCAAATGTTACAGGGTTTCACTTCTTAGAATTTGTGGTAAGGAAATTAGAATGAGCTCAGATATTTAGCAGCAACAACAACAAAATCCATTGCAGTATTGTCAGTGATTCTAAAAAAGATAGAAACAATGTAAATATCTAACAAGGCTTACCTTTCCCTGCTTCAGGCCTGGATCTGTTATTTCTCCAGAAAGCCCAGGTTCTTTTTAGTCAGGCCTCTCAGAGTTATCTTCCCTGTGAAGCTTTCTATAACCTTCCCATACCCCTACCCCACCCCTCAATCCCACTTCTACTGTAATCATGCCTCATCATAGTGTGATGAGACTCCTATTTACTTGTCTGATTTTTTCCATTTTACTGTAAGCACCTGAAGGCAGAGATTTTATTTCATTTAACTGTGTATCCCTGATTCCTACCTAGCGCAGGCCCAGGGAAAGCATTCAGTATTTTTGTTGAAGAGATGAATGAATGATATTTATCATGTATGCCCCAAACATGATTAAATTGTTTCTTGGGTATGTGTCTTTTCTTTCCAACAACATTACCTCTTTTTGGAAGAAAGCTGTTTTATGTCTCTTGTTCTATACCCTTTTCCTTCCAGAGCCTAGCACTGTTTAAACCCAGAAGAGGCACTCAATAAATATGTGTTGCCTCAAACTCAGTGAACTTACACTGAATAATGCAACACTCTGCGCAAAAACTGAGAGCTCTATCTCCTTGTGGGGCTATATACAGTTTGCTTGTGAAGCTTGTACAGCAAAGGATTTATAAATATTCACTGAGCAACTACAATTTAGAGCACTCTTTCTCTCTTCAAAATGAAGACGATTCAAGGTCAGGTAGATCAGCTAGAAAGAAACCAGTATTGTAACAAGATACATCATTTATGACAGCAAACAGGAAAAGTCACCCCAAACACTCATTCCACAGTTAAAAATTACTTAATGAAGTAGGTCTCCCAATTACCTAACCACCTCACTACATACATTCTATTTGCAGGGAGCAGAAGCAATAGAGTCAACGTTCTTTATTCTTGCTTATTGTTAATATGACAATTATATAAAGTGATGACTCAGACTGTGGCCATCTTCACGTCCATTCTGGCATCTTAATGACAAGAATAAATGCCATTTGCCTCACGCACTCACCCATGAGTCTGAAATTACAACCTGCCTTCTGAAATTCTTCAGGAGTAATTGATGTAATAATGCTGATGGGGCAACTGCGCTTTGCTGACATCTGCTTCTTCGTCTTCTTCTTTTTGACTTTATTTTTTTAGAGCAGTTTTCGACTCATACCAAAAGTAAGAGGTACAGAGGTTTCCCATATACTCCCTGCCCCCAAATATACATGGTCTCCCCATTATCAGCATCCCTCACTGCAGGGGTACATTTGTTACAACTCATGAACTTACGTAACTGACACACTATCATCACCATAGTTTTTGTTGGGGTTCACTCTTGGTGTTATACATTCTATGGGTTTGGACAAATGTATAATGACATGTGGCCACCACTATAGGATCCTACAGAATAGCTTCACTGCCCTAAAAGTTCTGTGTTCCATGTATTCATCTCCCATCCCCCACTGCCACTGATCTTTCTACTCTCTTCATAGTTTTGTCTTTTCCAGAATGTCATATAGTTGGAATTCATCTGTCATATAGCTGGAATTCACTTTTCAAAGTGTAAAAGAATGGAATAAGACTTTGCCAGACTTAGTCTGGAAACTGGTGACCTAAGAGGGGCTAGTGGAACTCAGGGTATATTCTTGGGGACTATGTCTTTTCATGCTCTCTAATGTGATTCCTGGGTTGTTTCTAATATTTGATAAACTGGGGCACTGTGAAGTCCGAAGAACTAGGCAAGCTGTGTTGGAATCATTGGACCTGCCTTGGAGGCCCTGGATCATTATCATTGAAGGAATCTCCCACCTCCTTGTCCTGCTTTTCATTTTCTTGAATAAGACTATAACCCCCAGAGAGCAAACTGCTCTTTATTTGAGCAAAATTAACATGCTGACAGTCAGGTTGGAGTGGAGCAAGGTCACATACAAGTTTGCAAAGCAGGAAATATACCCATGGTTTTGGCAAGCCACAGCTAAATGTGGCCCAAGCAGGATCTTGCCAAGGGTGCACTTAGATAGGCTGAGTTACAAATATTGACACGAGGAAAAATATCTGAAAAAAAAAAAAAAGTGGGGAGGTAGTCTACAAATTATCCCAGGCAGCCTACCATTCGGGCTTCAAGAAGACATATTACATTTCAGAACTAATCATAATCTTGTGTTTTATAGCACGGTGATATCTTCCAGCCAGCCACACCGGTAAAAGTCATTGAACTTTGGCCCATAGTTCATGCACCTCTGATCAAGTTTAATCGACAGCAGCTAGTACTAAAACCCAAGGCCACAAAAAACAACTGAGCTGGGAGTCTTATGTTGTGGCCATTGTCTCTAATTCTGACTACAGGTGAAGTATTTTAAACCTTACAGGGTTCCACTTCTTGGAATTTGTGGTAAGGAAATCAGAATGAGCTCAGATATTTAGCAACAACAAAATCCATTGCAGTATTGTCAGTGATTCTAAAAAGATAGAAACAAAGTAAATATCTAACAGTAGAAGATTGCTAAAATAAATAATAGAATATCCACATAGTAGAATAATACGTAACCATATAAAATGATGTTGTAGAAATATCTTTTATCTTGAAATATGTTCATGATATATTAAAAGAAAAAAGCAGATTATAAAACATGTGTGTTTTGATCCTACTTTTGTTTAAAAAAAATAGAAAACAGCTTAAAATCTTGAAGGGCTAATAGTGGCTCAAGGTAGATAAAGTAGATGGGGTTATAGTTTTCAAGTTGGAGTTTTTTGGTTTTGTTTTTTGCTTGCCTGCATTTCCCAATCTTTCTGAAGTGAGTGTATATTGCTTTGTTATAGCAAAACAATACATTTTGAAAATAAAAGTGTAAGGCCTGGCCCTGTTAAGTGTTATGAAAATAAATGAATGAACCGAAGGTTACTTAATGTACAATTGTCCCCACAGAGCAATTTGCGCTGTCATGACGTGTGAGAAAAATGTTTTAATTAAAGCGTATTTCACATTGCATTGTGATATATCTGTTTACATATGTGCCTCCCCTTCAGCCCAAGCTTCTCCAGGGCTAGGGTTATTATTATTCATCTTTATATCCCTAGTACATAGGTCTAGAATGTAGAGGGTGATGAGTAAATGTTGAATAATTGAGTATTTGGCACACCAAAGAATGTTGAAAGATTTCAACTTTAGTTTCGAAGCATGATATTCACAATCACACCATCTGTCTTGCTCTAACCTAAGAATGTAGTCGATGTATTTATGATAAAACAAACTTTGATTTGAAAGAAAGCAGTGGTTTTCAAACCTAGATGATGATCAGAAATATCTGGAAACTCTACTCTCAAACAACCGAATCAGAATCTGACATAAAGAATCTCCAGCTGTAAATATGGCAAAAAGCCAATCCACCACAGGAGGTCCTCCAGGCAAAGTTAAGAAAAAAGGTCAGGGGCCAAGGGCTGAAGACAAATAAGTTGTAGAAATCACATGTTTGTGTTGTGGGTTCTACCTCAAAGACACCATCAAGTTTGGGATCTCAGAAAGTATTCAGGAAAACTGCAAACAAAGCAAATGATAATACTTAGTGCTTTTAAGAAGGATAAAGAAATAAGCGCATACTTTAATGCATATTTTTTGGAGATCCGGTGAAGCATATTCATCAAAAGCTTTAAAAATAAGCATAACTTTTGACCTAGTAATTTCACTTCTGAGAATTTATCCTAAGGAAATTATCGTGGATGTGCCTAAGAAAGTCACTCTCAGGCTCTTGATCACAGTTCCACGTATAATACCAAAAACAAATAAAAGAACTGAAAATTAGTAATGGGAAATCTCTCTAAAAATGGAGTTGGGAGGTTTCGGCAGGGGGAGCTCTCATGCCCTACCACTCCGTAGTCAATTGCAGATCCAACAAGAAGAGATAGACTTGACCTTCCTCAGATTTAACCTTGTGGTTAAAGCATTTGGAAACTACTGCTGCAGCTGAAGGAGGACATGCTTTTCTTATCTCCCCAGTTCAGCCAATGAGAAGCTGCCATGCTTTTGAACTGCCAGTTTACTCCAGTGAACTGTTTTGTTTTATGAAGATTATTTATTTGAGAGAGGATGAAAGAGAGAGAGGAGGGGCAGAGGGAGAGGGAGAGAGAGAATCCTCAGACTCCACGCTGAGTGTGGAGCCTGACATGGGGCTGGATCACAGGACCCTGAGTTCATGACCTCAGTGGAAATCAAGAGTTGGGGGCTTAAATGACTGAGCCACCCAGGTTCCCCACTCCAGTGGACTTTTTAGTTCATAACAGCCTTTCCAAATTATCCCTTTTCTCCTTAAAAAAAGGGGGGCCTCTCCTTTGTCCCCCCAACTTGCCTATGGTTTTACTGCAGCATATTTGTCCCAGATTGCAATTCTCTTTTATTCCCAAATAAGCCCATCTTTTGCTGGAAAAGAACTGTCAGTGTCTCTTTCTAAGGTTAACAGAACAAAATAACTAAACCAAAACAAACAATATCAATGCCCAACCCCAGACCTAATTTTTGCAAACAAAAATATATAGATGAGTGGTTGCGTCTAGAGGAGGGAGACTGTAGATTGTTAGGAGTTTCTTTTGTTTCTTTGTCTTTTCTGAGTTCTTTGTAGTAAACCTCTATTGCTTTTATAATTAAAAAAAAAGAAAACTAAGACTTTAACAAAAACATACACGTATTAAAGCCTAAAATCAGTAAGTTCAGAGGAGAAAGGTTTTAATTTTGGAAGCCAGCTCTTCTATCACACTTACTATATACTGTGTATGCCATCAAGTTACTTATATTCATCAACTGATTAATCCTCATTACAACCCTGTGAATAAGTCACAGAGTGAGTGGAGCCCGGATTTGGACCCTGGGAGTCTAGCCCTAGAGTCTGCACTCCTGGCGAGCACCCTACTATGAGGGGACAAATCTTGGTCTGTGTCTCCCTGTCATCACATCTCCATGATGTCCATTTATCATGTCTCGTTGATTTGAGGCAAGTGGTAGGGCAGCACATACTGGAGAGAATCTGCCTTGCCCTGCAGGAGTAGGCTTTGAGAGTTATCCTGGGCTAAGCTCCGTGGGTGAAATTGACCACTCAGCGCCTTCTGCCCTACCTGCCCCGCTTGCTAAATTTAGTGCCTTCACCTGATTATTGATACTAAAGGTCTACTCTAAATGTCTGGAGATTTCCTGATAGATTTCTACCATGTTAAAGCCTAGTTATCTTATTAGTTTAACGGGTGGCTTTATACTCAGCAACTGCTAGCCAATCTTCAGAAATGAATCAATGCTAACATGGTAAAGGGTACGAGTGTGTTGGTGGTATGTCACACTTCCAGTCCACATATACATATAAATAGAGGCCTTCTAGAAATTACTCCTCAAGCCAAAGAATTCATCATTCTCATGGTAGATATTTTGGACATTGCAGGTGAAATATTTTAGGCATTCATAGCTGAACTGGTTGAGCAACAGCTGTTTCTAACCCCCTTAGCTCCTGCCAACTTCCCTAACAAGCCTGCAAAAGCTAAATACTCCTGTTCCCAGCCTCCTTGCAGCTAAGGGTAACCATGTGGCACGGTCCTAGCCAATGAGATGTAGTTTGTCGAGGGTTAGGGAAGAAAACTTCCACTTTTCTGATGCTTATACCCTCCAGAGCCTCCTCCTGCCCCACACTAGGTGCCTTCAACTTCATACCTGGAGCTGTTTTAGTCATTGGTGACTGGCAGGAAAAGTTCAGAAGAATCTTGAAGATACCAGCCCACAAACTATTGAACCACCGAGCCAACACCAACAGCTGCCCATGTCCAGATCTTTTTTTTTTTAATGTGGGAAAAATAGTCTCTGGGAAACCACTGTTAGTTAGTTGCCTTTCACTGTCAGCCCAAACATTCCTGACTGATAGGCACATCTTTAAAAACAAACCGCAGTTCAAGGTCATGGCTCTAGTTTTATCCAGATTGTTGAAGTGCAGTTCCAACACATAACAAGGCAAACAAAACCAAAGGTCCACAGCATTGTGGAGTTTGTTCGCAGCATTCCTGAGCGTGTTATATGTCTTTACTTAATTTCTGGTTACTTTAACAAGAAACATAGAAAGATTAAAGAAGAGGCTACTATCTGAGATTCATCACGGGTAACAAAATGCAATGTGTAGCGTGAAAAAGTGTATTGTTTAATTGACTTGACAAAAATATTTCATAATGTTCATTTATTCAGACTTTTGGTTACTGTTTTTCAGTTTTGATAAATCCATCAGGTTCTCAGCAATATATGCTGCAGAAGCTCACTGATCAGATCTGTTTTCTTTCTTACTCTTCTTCCATTTTATCTTTTCCTCCACTCCCTTAAATTAAACCCTCCCTCCCTTCCTTCCTCTCTCTCTTTTTTTTTGTAATCCACAATCCCATATGGAAAAAAAAGAATAATGTGTATAAGTACGATGTAATAAATAATAATGAAGCAAGCACTGGGGTCAAGATACATGTGCTAGCTATCTTCTGTTTCTCCCCCTAGATCCATTGTCTACCTGCTGTTCATCCTGGAAGCTGACCAGTGTGGACCCATGAGCAACTTTGCTGTCTGACTCTCTCTTGGGTCTGGCTGATGGGGAGCCTCTGCTGGAGATCCGAGGAAGGAAAGAGAGTGGGGTAGGGCATCTATTCCCTTGGCTCCTAATGTGAGATCATCTCAGGCTGGCTGTGCCTTTCCACTCCTCTTGACATGGTAGAATCTACTTAATTTTCTATCCTTCTGATTTCAGGAACCAAGCATTCCCCTTGTCCCTGCAGGCCTAAGCGTGGTAACAATTTAGCTGCCGCTAGCCCTGGGTTGTTTCCCCTACACCTGTACCTTTGTAATTATTGTCTTATAAATGAATACTCCTCAAATTACCCTATTTTGAGTAAGCCTGCTGTTTCGCATTAGAACCTTGACTGATCCGGGGCGCCTGGGTGGCTCAGTTGGTTAAACGTCTGCCTTCGGCTCAGATCATGATCCCAGGGTCCTGGGATTGAGCCCCACCTCAGGTTCCCTGCTTCTCCCTCTCCCTCTGCCTGCCACTCCCCCTGCTTGTGTGCACGCTCTCTCTCTCTCTATCAGATAAATAAATAAAATCTTAAAAAAGAAAAGGAATCTTGGCTAATCTAAAATGATACCATATTGTCCAGTATAGTAGCTACTGGCTTCAGGTGGCTATTTAAATCTTCGTTTTAGTGAAAGAAATGAAATAAAATTAAAATTCAGCATTCTGCTCCTTGGTCACACCAGCCACTTTTCAGGTGCTGAATAGCAACATATGACTAAAGGCTACAAGTTGACCCAGTTGGCTGGCTCAGATACAGAAAATTTCCATCATCCCAGAAAATTCTACTGGACAGCACTGATAGAATATTGACCATCCCCAGACCTGCCTTTCTCCATCAGGCTTTTTCTTGCTTTTATTGTAATCACATCCTTGCTTTTCTTTATCATTTTACCACCTCTGTAAGCATACTAAACAGTATGTTTTAAGTTTTGCCTATTTTGAATTTTAAAATGTAATTTTACAATATGTGTTTCTGTTGGCTTGCTTCTAGACTGTTCTGAACATATTATATTTAACTAATGTTTGTTCATCATCATTGCTATATAGTATTCCATTATATGAATATATCACACTTCAGTAAAAATCCATTCTACTGTTGCTGGATGTTTGGGTTGTTCCCAGCTTCTGGTAATGACAAACCATGTATATGCTTCTTTGTGGATGTTTGTGCACATAGGCAGGCACATTCCTGGAGTAGAATTGAATTTCTGGGTCATAGAGTATGCATTTCTTCCCCTTTAATAAATCATGTCAATCTGTCTTCCAGAGCGACTGAGCCAATTTACACTCCCATCGGCTGTATGTGAAAATACCTATTGCTTCACACCCTCACAGCGCTTGGTATTTCAGATGTTTACGTGACAGCCATCCTGATGTGTGCTGTGGTATCGACCTGTGATTTTTAAATTGCATGTGCCTGCTTACCAATAAGGTCAGTACCTTTTAGGTCCAAGTTCATTTTTTCCCACATATATAGTCAAGTATCTTGGCATCATTAAAAAAAAAAAAAAAAGACTGTCCTTTCCCCATGCCTTGTGCCACTTATGTTTAAATCAAAGTTCATATATGTATGGGTCCTTTTTTAGGATATGCTTTTCTTATCTGTTGGTTTCTTTGTCTATTACTGTATCAATTCTACACAGATTTAATTACTATGGCTTTGATATCAACGTATCTTGGTATCTGTTGGAGCAAATCCTCTGACATTGTGCTTCTTATTTAAGATTATCTTGGATAAGGGCACCTGGGTGGCTTGGCTGGTTAAGCGTCCGCCTTCACCTCAGGTCATAATCACAGGGTCCTGAGATGGAGCCCCACATCGGGCTCCCTGCTCAGTGGGGAGTCTGCTTCTCCTTCTACCTCTTGCCCCCTCTACTCGTGTTTTTTCTTACTTGCTCTGCTCTCTCTCTCTAATAAATAAATAAATAAATCTTAAAAAAAAAAGAGATTGCCTTGGATATATTTGGTCCTTTGCATTACCATATGTGTATGTTTTAAAATCAGCTTGTCAAGTTCTAAAACAAAATAATACAGGACAAACCCCCCAAATTCTGTTGAGTGTTTTGGCCAAAATATGGTATATCTTCCCATTTAACCAGATCTTCTTTAATATACCTTAATATAATTTTATAATTTTCTCTGTAGAAGTCTTGTATAATTTTAAAACAATTTGTTTCTAGGTACTTAATATTAACAATGATATTGGTTATAGTATCACCTTTTCAAATTTTATTTTCTATTTGTATTTGGTACAGAAATGTTGCTTATTTTTCTTTATTGACTTTGTATCCTAGCAACCTTGCTAAAATCTCTCACTGCCCTAATAATATAAAGTAGATTCTTTGGATTTTTTAAATGTCATTATCATATAATCTGTAAATGAATTTTTCTTTCTTCTTTTCTAATTGCTGTGTCTTTTATTTATTTGTCTTGCTTTATCACACTATCTAAGGCCTCTGGTATACCCAACAACGTTAAGTAGAGGTTATGAATAGAACTGTCTTTGTCTTGTTTACAACCTCTAAGGGGAAGAATTCAATGATTCACTCAGTTGATTATTTGCTGGATTTTTTTCCAGATACCATTTATCAGATTAAGATTAAGGAAGGTTCCTTCTATTCCTGGTTTGTTAAGGGTTTTTTTTTTTTTAATTTATTTATTCATGAGAGACAGAGAGAGAGAGAGAGACAAAGGCAGAGGGAGAAGCAGGCTCCCCACAGAGCAGGGAGCCCGATGCGGGACTCGATCCCAGGACCCTGGGATCATGACCTGAGCCGAAGGCAGACGCTTAACCGACTGAGCCACCCAGGCGTCCCTGTTTTTTGTTTTTTTAATCATCAATGGATACTGACTTTTATCAAATCTCTTTTTTGTATCCATTGAGATGATCATATGCTTCCCCGCCACTCATCCCCATTACTTATATACCAGCCTCAGAAAATTAGCTGGAGAGTTTCTAGGTCTATTTTCTAATGCAAGTATCTTACAACGTGAATCTGTGGGTATATCAGTTTAGGCTCTTTTGATTGCAAAAATAACATAAGCCAAAAAGGGAACTTACTGTCTCATTTAACCAAAACTTTGGCATAGGTGAATTTAGGCATCAAATGATGTCATCAGGACTCTTTCTCATCATCACTGTGCTCTGCTTTTCTCTGTGTTGGCTTCCCTGCATCCCCCCTTCCCCCATCTGGGGCAAAAGACTGCCAAAAGCCATGGGCACCTTCTTCAAGCTTCAAGTTCAACAGAACAAGGTTAGGCTTCTTTCTCTCAGCTTTCCCAGCAAAATTGCCATTGTATCTCATTGGCTGCAACCGGGTCATGTTCTCATCCCTAAAACCATTACAATTGCAGTGTCGTACAATGACCTGACCCATCAAGCTTTAGTCATGAATCTGGGGGTGGCATCGACTCATCCTTAAGCAGATGGATCGGGAGGAGGGGCAGGATGTAGGTGACTTCTCAGAGAAAAACTGGAGTATGGTTATCAGAAATAGAATAAAAGGGGCGCCTGGGTGGCTCAGATGGTTAAGCGTCTGCCTTCGGCTCAGGTCATGATCTCAGGGTCCTGGGATCGAGTCCCGCATCGGGCTCCCTGCTCCTTGGGAGCCTGTTTCTCCCTCTGCCTTTCTCTCTCGCTCTGTCTCTCATGAATAAAAAAAAAAAAAATCTTTAAAAAAAAAATTTTTTTAAAAAAAATTAAAAAAAAGAAATAGAATAAAAGGATGTCTCTTACACTAACCTAGATCTTTACTATTACCAGTATGCTATATCTATTCCTATCTTAACTTGCTGACTAGATTTTTCTTGGTTTATGTTTAATTTGAATAATGAAGCAAGTGCTTAGGCAGTATGCTAAGTGCTTTAGATGAATTGCTCCTATAATTCTCACAACAATCTTAAGAAGTAAGTACAAATATTACCCACATTTATAAAATAAGGCCTAAGTGACACAGTTGAATGGACAGAACTGGAATTGAAACTCAAATCTATTTATCTCCAGGGTCTGGGCTTTTTACATCACCCAACACTGCTTCTCTAATCATCTAACTCTAAAATACAAGGTTACCGACATTGGTAAATCTAATTTTCTAAATTTAAGCCCCTTTATCTCATTCCAACAGAATTTTGAAATATTATCCCTGAATAATGTTTTGTAATATAACATACCCCAGAGGAACATACAAATGGAAGGATATATGATTTGTCACAAAGGATGTGCTTCAACAAGAAAGCTAAAGAAAACAAGGATCAGTGCCAGGTTGTCCTGTTGCCCAGCCTTCATTAGCGGCATGGGGCCATTTCTGGATTTAGATTCCCTGTGAATCAGCCACCTAATCCCAGAGTGTCATATTAAGGAAGTATTATCTGGTTGGCAACATTGGCATGATGAGAGTAAAATGTCCCCAGGGCCATGTAAAGTGTTCCTGCCCTCACTTTCTCCATGCTGCTGCCTGAAGGGTGAGATTTTGCAGCATCTAGTGCCTTGTGGTCCCCCATGCCTTGGATCCCTATATGTCTCACTGTGACCCACCTTCTCTATTCCCTGGTTATCAGTGTCCACAGAGATGCTGCCTTCTGATAACCATTATAATTGAAGAATGAAACTCTTCTGTGATCCAGTTATCAGTATACTGTTTTCATAAAAAAAAAATCTGTTTTCTAACTAAACTGGACCACATAGAATTCTGCTGTGTTTCCTATCTAACGCAATGTTTCTTTTATTCTCTATACCAAGAATGATGGGAAATTGGGTTAATTTAGGTCTGCTAAGACAAACTTTGCAAGGGCATAGTTTTTTTTTTTTTTTTTTTACTCATTTTATTGAGGCATCACAAGTGTCAAGAACTGTTCCTGGCACATAATAGGTACTCAAAAAAAAAAAAAAATTAGCTCAATTAGTGTGCTGAGTGTCACAGTTGATTTGTATTCTGGAATGAGCTCCTTACCTCATCACGGAGGCTTAGCAAACAGTTCATAAACGGGCGTATGTCCTTGGCCTTCACTTTGAGTAGCCCTGATCTTGTCCAGTGTTTCTCTATGTGTGGCCTTCAGAAAAATGTAAACTGCCTAGCATGGGGTCTTTGAATTGGCAGGTTTTATGAGTAACCTGGGCAATTTTTAGGCATCTTAACACTCTTGAGATCCCTGATCAAGTCCAATATCTTATTTGATAAGAGAAGGGAAGTAATTTACTCAAAACCACCCATTTTAGGCTATATTAGCACTTGTTCCCTCTTTTTCTCTTCCTAACAGTCTCCAGGTTTTGGTTTGAGCATATCCCCCATTCACAGCCTGTGTGCTCTTGTGCTCTGGAGGAGGGTGAACAAAATCCCCCTCAACTTCAGGGTTGTACCCTGAATGGCATATGTAATCCCTCTGGACACAGTAGTTGGTTCAGAAGTAGACACATGACTCAAACTGGTCCAACCAAGGTGAATATTAGAATTTTCCCATGGCATGCTGACATGGCAGAATTCTCTCTTTCTGAATACCTGGGATGGTCTTCAAGTCTGCAATAGTTGTAGCCATTTTGCATCACAGGGAAGCCAGGTACAAGATAAAACCGATGGGGAGGCACATAGGACAGACAGGCAGTGCTGACCTCACTGAGCTGTTGAAGCAATCCAACCGGGAAATAGGCCCTACTTACAGGCCTTTCTGTTAGTTACGTGACTGATCATTTGCCTTTATTATTTAAGCCAGTTAATTTGGATTTTCTGTTACTTGTAACCGAATATGTCCTAACCGATTTATTAAGATGTTCAAAGCAGAGAATTTAAGAACTTCAGCTCTTTGTGATTCAGTTTTATAATTAGTAAATTAATGGATTGGAACATATCAGTGGTTTTTAAGTATATTTTTAGCCATCAAACCCATTTTTTCAAGCAAAGTTTTACACGGAACGTACAAATACATAAAATACATTTCAAAAAAGCAACAGATGGACTCCTTATTCAGTAATTCTCATTATTGATGGCAGATATTTCATTGTTTGTGGAAACCATGGAAACTTTTATTTTCCTTGGAGCACAATTTAAAGTTCACTAGTATAGACAATAAAATATATGTGACATATATGATAAAATATATAATATGTACGTATATAAAATAGATGATATTTATTGCTCTTACTTTGTGCCAGGGATTGTGCTGAATGCTTTTTTTATGCATGGCTTTATTTTAAATTCAACACAGATCCATGAAGTAGGTACTTGTATTTAATAAAGGGGAATAATAATACCTAAATTGTGGGACTATTGGGAAATTCAAACAAGATCCTAGACTGAAGAGTGAGTACCTTTTCATTGAGCTTGAACCTAGAAGAATGAACAACTGAAAACCTTGCCTATTCATGGGCTTTTTAATTTCAAATCAATAAATTTCCCCTGATATGGGAGCCTTAACTGGTACAGATTCTTTCTGAACTTGACCTCAATATTCTCATCAGCAAAAATAAGACTCAACTTCTGTTTCCTCTTTGACTCTGTGATATGTGTTGGTTCTGTTGGCGACAGAAAATCATACCATCAGCAGCAGTACTTTAAGAATGAAAACAGGGGCGCCTGGGTGGCTCAGTTGGTTAAGCGACTGCCTTTGGCTCAGGTCATGATCCTGGAGTCCCGCATCGGGCTCCCTGCTTGGCGGGGAGCCTGCTTCTCCCTCTGACCCTCCCCCCTCTCATGTGCTCCCTCATTCTCTCTCAAATAAATAAATAAATAAAATCTTTAAAAAAAAAAAAAAGAATGAAAACAGTAATATATTCATAGACACCACAGAGCGTTTGTGCTGAAGCCCTCATAGTCCTGTTAGTTTACAGAGGAGCCACAGAGAGGTTTAACAGCTTCCCTGGGTTGCATAGCTCATTAGAGTCCAGAGTTGAGACTCAAACCCAGTGGGCTCTGACTTCTAGGCCAAGGCTCTTCACACTTGATACTGCTCCTAATTGACCTGGCCAAACTTGATCTCTAATAGCCACTGAAGTTAGCCAATAAGAAAGAAAATCTGGTGAGTGTTGAAAGCAAGTATGTTCCAAATTTGACTTGTCAGGACTTTCAATGGCCTTGTGAAGAAAAGAATATTTTGCGCTCTGGTTTTCTGTGTACACAGAGGTGTGACTGTGGTTTTGGACTCTTGTTGTAACCCTTCACATTGAAAGGTCAAGTACAGATCCACTGAAAGAATACTTGGTAATTCTCTCTAGTTTTTGCCATTTCTCTATTAGCTAGAAAACTAATGCAATGCCCTCAACATTTTAGATGTTATTTAATTTGCTTGACTGTTCAATAGTTCCTCACAGTATATACATATGTATATATGTATAATATATATATGAATATATATGTATATATATTCAATGTATCAGATAAATTGTTGCTAATGTATTACTTGTCTTTGATTACATCCTCTCTATAGAGCGATTGTAAATTTTCTGGGGATGAGACCATCTTTTTATCAAGTACATACAGTCTTACCATATTTTGCCTTATCATATTTTGCTATTTTCCAAACATTTAAATGTAGTCCAGATGCTAGCGTAAGCCTCCCACTGCACATCTTCACCAGAATTTCTGCACATTCCCAGTGAAATTTTGTTCTGGCCAGTTCCAGCTCCCACAAGACTCTTGGTCAGACTTGAAGCAAATCTTCTTTGTAGGGACCTGTCCCTAACATTGCATGGCCCAAGTCAGGGCGGGCAATAAGAAGGGCGGCTCACATTCTATTTGCTTAAATATTTAACAAACTATTAAATATTAAACTATGAAATAAAATTTGTACTGTCCTACCTTGACGAATTTGCCTTCATAACAAACTGCAAGGCCAGGTTGAAACAGAATTCTTGGACTTCTTCTAGATCCCTACCGGAATTTGGCAGTATGGGAAGAGCCAGACCCTGCCCACCAACCCCCCACCCACTCCTAGTACATCTCCTTCTTTTCTTCCTGTGCCCCCTCCTTCATCATTTCACACCATGGGGATTTTCATATGCAATCATGGACATCCCTGCATGTCTAAGCTCTGTTACCTCACCCTCAAATAGCCACTCCTTGGAGTGGACCTCAGTCCTGGTGGTATGCACACCAGTAATGTGGGCTATAATCAGGAAGATGGACCCATGGACAAAGCTTGTGCTATGTGACCCTTTGGGCAGGATGCCTGGTGTATGGTCTAGAAAGGGAGAGAGTATGGTCCTCAGACCAGAAGCATCAGCATTACCTGGAAGCTTGTTGGATTTGCAGAATCTTGGGTCCATCAATGTGTTGCAAATGGCAAGATTTCATTCTTTTTTGTGGTTGAATAATATTCCATTATAAATAAATAATATATGTGTGTGTGTGCATGTGTGTGTGTGTATATATATATATATATATGTATATATATATATATGTATATATATATATATCACAATTTCTTTTTTTTAATTCATTTATTTTTTAGTAATTTCTATACCCAGCATGGGGCTCAAATTCATGACCCCGAGATCAAGAGTTGCATGCTCTTTTGACTGAGTGTCAGGCGCCCATATATATATACACCACACTTTATCCATTCATCCATCAATGGATACTTAGGTTGTTTCCATATCTTGGCCATTATAAATAATGCTGCAATAAACATGGGGCACCGGTGTCTATATCTTTTTGAGTTAGTGTTTTCATTTTCTTTGGATAAATACCCAGAGGTGGAATTGCTAGATCATATGGTAGTTCTGTTTTAATTTTTTGAGGAAGCTCCACACTATTTTCCATAGTGGCTGTACCAATTTACATTCCCACTAAGAGTACATGGGTCTCCTTTTCTCCACACTCTTGTCAACATTTGTTATTTCTAGTGTTTTTGATAATAGCCATTCTAATAGGTATGAGATGATATCTCATTGTGGTTTTGATTTGCATTTCCCTGATGATTACTGATGTAGAGCATCTTTTCATGTATGAGCTGACCATCTGTATGTCTTTTCTGAAAAAAAATGTTCAGATCTGCCCTTTTTTTTAAAAGATTTTTTTATTTATTCATTCGAGACACAGAGATACAGAGAGAGAGAGAGAGAGAGAGAGAGCATGAGCAGGGAGAGAAGCAAATGGAGGGGGAGAAGCAGACTACCCACTGAGCAGGGAGCCTGATGCGGGGCTCGATCCCAGGACCCTGGGATCATGACCTGAGCCGAAGGCAGATGCTTAACCATCAAGTTTTTTTTGGGGGGGGGTTTGCAATTGAGTTGTAGGCATTCTTTATATATATGGATATTAATCCCTTATCAGATATATACTTTACAAATATCTTCTCCCATTCAGTAGGTTGCCTTTTCATTTTGTTGATGTCTTACTTCACTGTGCAAAATGCCCTACAAAAAAGATGTAGTCCCACTTGTTTATTTTTGCTTTTGTTGCTTTTTCGTTTGGTGTCAGATTAAAAAAATCCTCACTGAGTCCTATGCCAAAGAGCTTACTGCCTATCTTTTCTTCTAAGAGTTTTTTGGCTTCAGGTCTTATGTTGAAGTCTTTAATCCATTTTGAGTTAATTTTTGTGAATGGTATAAGATAGTGGTCCAGTTTCATTCCTTTGCATGTCATAAATAGGCTATATATGTATGGGTTTATTTCTGAGCTTTCTATTTTGTTCCATTAATCTAAGTCTCTGTTTCATTGATCTGTGTGTCTATTTTTATGCCAATATCATACTGTTTTAATTATTAAATCTTTGTAATGAAGTTTGAAATCAGAGAGTGCAATGCCTCCAGCTTTGTTCTTTCTCCAGAGTTCTTTGGCTTCTCAGGGTCTTTTATGGTTCCATACAAATTTTAAGATTGTTTTTTTTCTATTTCTGTGGAAAATGACATTGGAAATTTGATAGGGATTGCACTGAATCTGTATATAGCTTTGGGTAGTATGGACATTTCAACAATATTAATTCTTCCATCCATGAGCATGGAATATATTTCCACTTATTTGTGTAGTCTTCAATTTCTTTCATTAATGTCTTGTATTTTTCAATATATAGGCCTTTCACTTCCTTGGTTAAATTTTTTCTTAGGTATTTTATTCTTTTTGATGCAATTGTAAATGGGCTTGTTTTCTTAATTTCTCTTTCTGATAGCTATTCATGTATAGAAACACAACAGATTTTTGTGTATTGGTTTTGTGTCCTGTAAGTTTACTGAATTTGTCTTTTTTTCTAACAGTTTTTTAGGGTTTACTATATATAATACCATGTCATCTGCAAATAGTGACAGTTTTACTTCTTACTTTCCAGTATGGATGTCTTCTATTTTTAGTTAAGGGATACACAAGATAAAAAGATGGAAAATGTGACATCAAAACCATAAAACCTGTGCGTGTGTGTGTGTGTGTGTGTGTGTGTGACTAATACAGTTGAACCCCTATTTTAAAATTGATAACTTGAGCGGGGGTGGATGGTTCTTTCCGGCTTAGTCAATTGCCCTTTGGGAACAGTTGATTTCCTAATTCCTGGAACAATGATACTGCTAACTGGAGAAAGAGTAGGGTTAAGGTCTATTGGGCAGAGACCATGACTGTTTACCAACTGTTGAACCTGCATTGTCTGCATATGTAGATGCCCAATTAAAGCTTTTTTTTTGTAGTTTTTAATTTTATTATATTATGTTAGTCACCATACAATACATCATTAGTTTTTGATGTAGTGATCCACGATCCATTGTTTTCGTATAACACCCAGTGCTCCATGCAGTACGTGCCCTCCTTAATACCCATCACCGGGCTAACCAATCCCCCCTCCCCCCTCCCCTCTAGAACCCTGTTTGTTTCTCAGGTCCAGTCTCTCATGGTTCATCTCTCCCTCCAATTCCCACCCCCCATTTTTCCCTTCCTTCTCCTAATGTCCTCCATGTTATTCCTTATGTTCCACAAATAAGTGAAACCATATGATAATTGACTTTCTCTGCTTGACTTACTTCGCTTAGCATAATCTCCTCCAGTCCCATCCATGTTGATGTAAAAGTTGGGTATTCATCCTTTCTGATGGCTGAGTAATATTCCATTGTATATACGGACCACATCTTCTTTATCCATTCATCTGTTGAAGGGCATCTCGGCTCTTTCCACAGTTTGGCTATTGCGGACATTGCTGCTATGAACATTGGGGTGCATATGGCCCTTCTTTTCACTACATCTGTGTCTTTGGGGTAAATACCCAGTAGTGCAATTGCTGGGTCATAGGGTAGCTCTATTTTCAAATTTTTGAGGAACCTCCACACTGTTTTCCAAACTGGCTGTACCAACTTGCATTCCCACCAACAGTGTAAGAGGGTTCCCCTTTCTCCACAACCTCTCCAACATTTGTTGTTTCTTTCCCTGTCCATTTTGGCCATTCTAACTGGTGTAAGGTGGTATCTCAGTGTGGTTTTGATTTGGATTTCCCTGATGGCTAATGATGATGAACATTTTTTCATGTGTCTGTTAGCCATTTGTATGTCTTCTTCAGAGAAGTGTCTGTTCATCTCTTCTGACCACTTTTTGACTTGATTATTTGTTTTTTGGGTGTTGAGTTTGAGAAGTTCTTTATAGATTTTGGATACCAGCCCTTTATCTGTAGTGTCATTTGTAAATATCTTCTCCCATTCTGTGGGTTGCCTCTTTGTTTTGTTGACTGTTTCTTTTGCTGTGCAGAAGCTTTTTATCTTGATGAAGTCCCAAAAGTTCATTTTTGCTTTTGTTTCACTAGCTTTTGGAGATGTATCTTGAAAGAAGTTGCTGTGGCCGATGTCAAAGAGGTTACTGCCTATGTTCTCCTCTAGGATTTTGATGGGTTCCTGTCTCACACTGAGGTCTTTCATCCACTTTGAGTTTATCTTTATGAGTGGTGTTAGAGAATGGTCGAGTTTCATTCTTCTGCATGTGGCTGTCCAATTTTCCCAGCACCATTTATTGAAGAGACTGTCTTTTTTCCATTGCATGTTTTTTCCTGCTTTGTCAAAGATTATTTGACCATAGAGTTGAGGGTCCATATCTGGGTTCTCTATTCTGTTCCATTGGTCTGTATGTATGTTTTTGTGCCAGTACCATGCTGTCTTGGTGATCACTGATTTGTAATATAGCTTGAAATCGGGCAACGTGATGCCTCCAGCTTTGTTTTTCTTTTTCAACATCTCCTTGGCGATTCAGGGTCTTTTCTGATTCCATACAAATTTTAGGATTGTTTGTTCCAGCACTTTGAAAAATGTCATTGGAATTTTGATCGGGATGGCATTGAAGGTATAGATTGCTCTGGGTAGCACAGACATTTTAACAATGTTTATTCTTCCGATCCATGAGCATGGAATATTTTTCCATCTTTTTGTGTCTTCTTCAATTTCTTTCATGAGTGTTTTGTAGTTCCTAGAGTATAGATCCTTTGCCTCTTTGGTTAGGTTTATTCCGAGGTATCTTATGGTTTTTGGTGCTATTGTAAATGGAATCGTTTCTTTAATTTCTCTTTCTACAGTTGCGTTGTTAGTGTATAAGAAAGCAACTGATTTCTGTGCATTGATTTTGTATCCTGCCACATTGCTGAATTGCTGGATGAGTTCTAGTAATTTGGGGGTGGAGTCTTTTGGGTTTTCCACATAAAGTATCATGTCGTCTGCGAAAAGAGAGAGTTTGACTTCTTCTTTGCCAATTTGAATACCTTTTATTTCTTTTTGTTGTCTGATTGCTGTTGCTAAGACTTCTAGTACTATGTTGAACAACAGTGGTGAGAGTGGGCACCCTTGACGTGTTCCTGATCTTAAGGGAAAGGCTCTCAGCTTTTCCCCATTGAGGATGATATTTGCTGTGGGTTTTTCATAGATGGATTTTATGAGCTTGAGGAATGTTCCCTCTATCCCTATACTCTGAAGAGTTTTAATCAGGAAAGGATGTTGTATTTTGTCAAGTGCTTTTTCTGCATCAATTGAGAGGACCATATGGTTCTTCTCCCTCCTCTTATTAATGTGTTCTATCACATTGATTGATTTGCGAATGTTGAACCACCCTTGCATCCCGGGGATAAATCCCACTTGGTCGTGGTGGATGATCCTTTTAATGTATTGTTGGATCCTATTAGCTAGGATTTTGTTGAGGATTTTGGAATCCATATTCATCAGGGATATCGGTCTGAAATTCTCCTTTTTGATGGGGTCTTTGCCTGGTTTGGGGCTTAAGGTAATGCTGGCCTCATAGAATGAGTTTGGAAGTTTTCCTTCTGTTTCTATTTTTTGAAACAGCTTCAGTAGAATAGGTATTATTTCTTCTTTGATGTTTGGTAGAATTCCCCAGGTAATCCATCAGGCCCTGGACTCTTGTTTTTTGGGAGGTTTTTGATCACTGCTTCAATCTCGTTACTGGTTATTGGCCTATTCAGGTTGTCAATTTCTTCCTGTTTCAGTCTTGGCAGCTTATAGGTTTCCAGGAAGGCCTCCATTTCATCCAGATTGCTCAGTTTATTGGCAAAGAGTTGTTGATAATAATTTCTAATAATTGTTTCTATTTCCTTGGTGTTAGTCGTGATCTCTCCCCTTTTATTCATAATTTTATTAATTTGGGTCCTTTCTCTCTTCTTTTGGATAAGTCTGGCCAGTGGTTTATCAATCTTATTAATTCTTTCAAAGAACCAACTTCTAGTTTCATTGATCTGATCTACTGTGTTTCTGGTTTCTAATTCATTGATTTCTGCTCTAATTTTAATTATTTCTCTTCTAATGCGTGGCTTAGGTGTCGTTTGTTGCTTTTTCTCTAGTTCTTTAAGGTGTAGAGTTAGTTGGTGAATTCGGGATTTTTCTATTTTTTTGAGTGAGGCTTGGATGGCTATGTATTTCCCCCTTAGAACCGCCTTTGCAGTATCCCATAGGTTTTGGACCGATGTGTTTTCGTTCTCATTGATTTCCATGAATTGTTTAAGTTCTTCTTTGATTTCTTGGTGGACCCAAACATTCTTGAGCAGAGTGGTCTTTAGCTTCCAAGTGTTTGAATTTCTGCCAAATTTTTTCTTGTGATTGAGTTCCAGTTTTAGAGCATTGTGGTCTGAGAATATTCAGGGAATAATCTCAATCTTTTGGTACCGGTTGAGACCTGATTTGTGACCCAGTATATGGTCTATTCTGGAGAAAGTTCCATATGCGCTTGAGAAGAATGAGTATTCTGTTGTTTTAGGGTGGAATGTTCTGTAAATATCTATGCGGTCCATCTGGTCCAATTTATCATTCAAAGCTCTTGTTTCCTTGTTGATTTTCTGCTTAGATGATCTGTCCATTGCTGAGAGTGGAATATTGAGGTCTCCTACAATTAACGTATTGTTATCAATATGACTCTTTATTTTGGTTAACAGTTGGCTTATGTAGATGGCTGCTCCCATGTTGGGGGCATAGATATTTACAATTGTTAGATCTTCTTGTTGGACAGACCCTTTAAGAATGATATAGTGTCCTTCTGTGTCTCTTATTACAGACTTTAGTTTAAAATCTAATTTGTCTGATATAAGAATTGCTACCCCAGCTTTCTTTTGAGGTCCGCTGGCATGGAAGATAGATCTCCATCCCTTCACTTTCAGTCTGGATGTATCTTTAGGTTCAAAATGAGTCTCTTGTAGACAGCATATGGATGGGTCCTGTCTTTTTTTTTTTTTTTTAAGATTTATTTATTTGAGAGAGAGAGAATGAGAGACAGAGAGCATGAGAGGGAGGAGGGTCAGAGGGAGAAGCAGACTCCCCGCTGAGCAGGGAGCCCGATGCGGGACTCAATCCCGGGACTCCAGGATCATGACCTGAGCCGAAGGCAGTCATTTAACCAACTGAGCCACCCAGGCGCCCGGGGCCTGTCTTTTTATCCAAACTGCAACCCTGTGCCGTTTTATGGGAGCGTTTAGGCCATTCACATTGAGAGTGATTATTGAAAGATATGAATTAATTGTCATCATGTTGCCTGTGAAGACGTTGTTTTTATAGATTGTCCCTGTACATTTCTGTTGTAGATCACTCTTGGGGTCTTTCTCCTTTTATAGAACCCCCCTTAATATTTCTTGCAGGGCCGGCTTAGTGGTCACATATTCTTTCAACTTCTGCCGGTCATGGAAGCTCTGCATCTCTCCATCCATTCTAAATGAAAGCCTTGCCGGATAAAGTATTCTTGGCTGCATGTTCTTCTCATTTAGTACCCTGAATATGTCTTGCCAGGCCTTTCTGGCTTGCCAGGTCTCTGTGGATAGGTCTGATGTTATTCTGACATTCCTCCCTCTGTACGTAAGGAATCTCTTCCCCCTAACTGCGCTTAAGATGGTTTCCTTGGTTCTAAGATTTCCAAGTTTTACTATAACAGGCCGGGGTGTTGGCCTGTTTTCCTTGATCTTAGGAGGGGTCCTCTCTGCCTCTAGGACTCGAATGTTTGTTTCATTCCCCAGATTAGGGAAGTTCTCAGCTACGATTTGCTCAAATACATCTTCTAGCCCTCTATCTCTCTCCACTCCCTCCGGGATTCCAATTATTCTGACATTGGAACGCCTCATGGTGTCACTTATTTCTCTGATTCTGTTTTCATGGATTCTGAGTTGGTTTTCCCTGGCCGCCTCTTTTCCCTTTTTATCTATTATACTGTCTTCCAGATCGCTTATTCTCTCTTCTGTCTCAGTTACCCTAGCTGTTAGATTATCTAGATTGGATTAGATCTCATTGATAGCATTTTTAAGTTCTGCCAATTCACCTTTTATTTCTGCCCTTAGAGACTCTTATGTTGCCATTAATTGATTTCTCCATTCTAGCCATTGTCTTCACAATTACTAGCCTGAATTCCATCTCTGACATCTTGGTTATGTCTGCATCCATTTGTAAATCTGCAGCATAAGTCATAATCTCTGAGTCTTTTCTGTTTTGGGGGCTCCTCCTCCTAGTCATTCTGTTGATGGGTGTTTGAGGGAATGTGTAGAGTCGAAATTATTGACCAGAACCCAAGCAAGATGCACCTGTTTTCTTGGGACCTTAGGGTTGCTGGCCTCTTGTTTTCCCAGCCTGTCTTCTGTGGGAGGGGCCTGCCGCGCTGTTACTCAGGCAACCCTGTTGGGGCGGAGTTGCCCTGCGGCCCTGTGGTGGGGGATGGGCTCAGTGGGAATCAGTCTTTGGGGCTTTTGTTCTCTGGCACCTTTCCCTGGCGGCTTTCCGCGTCTCTTCCACGAGTCAGAGCAGAAGAGACCGTTTCCAACCCTCTGCCTCAGAGCAGAGAGACCGCAGTCTGTTCTTCAGTGAGCTCTCCAGGCCACACTGTCTCCGTTTCTGTCCGTGCTGCTATAAACTGCAGCATCCTGGGTTGTGCGCCCCTCCGCAGCGCTCCCAGTCCTGCCTCCAGGTCGGGGCACATCTCTGCCCTTTGTGCTTCTAAAACCGCCAGCCGCTCCCAATTTGCGCGTGCGCCTCAGCCGCTTGGGGTTTCCACCCCCGGGGGTTGCAGTTCACCGGCAGGACCCTGGCGCACCAGGTTTCCGTCTCGGAGGCTGCAGTTCACGTGCGCGCGACCCCGCTGGTCTGGTTTTCCACCCCAGGGGCTGCCCTAAAGTCCTTTCCCGACGCTACCGGTCTGCGAGTCTGTGCCCCATCCGCAGAGCGCGAGGCTGTCACTCACCGGCGGTGTAGGATCCCTATGTCCAGGCACCCTCCCGCTGCCGTTTATCCTCCGATATCTGCCCGCAGAATCACGGCTCTCCGCTTTGTACCTCAAAACCAACTGCCTGCGATATTCTGTTTGTAGAGATCCAGATCTTCTTACATCTCAGGCTGGTTTCGTGGGTGCTCAGAGTGGTCTGGTAGTTATCCAGCTCAATTCCGGGGACCAGTTGAAATAGGGTCCCCTACTCCTCCGCCATCTTTCCCCTCTCCCCAATTAAAGCTTTTTGAATGCTGAACAACTGAGGATGGGCTAGCAAGCAGAATTTGATTTTCAATTCAGAGCTAGCTCTACTTACAGCACTTAAGCTATGAATCAAAAGGTTCATGATGAGTGTATATTTGGAGAAACTACAAAGAAAACTAAATTCAGTTACAGTTTCCATTGGTGTAAGGGGTGAGATTCCAATACTCCAGCCTACTATTGGCAGGTTAGATCACTTTATGACATACCCAAAAAGCATGACTTACACTGAAAGCTCCTTATGTTAAACAAAAGTCTTTTCTCAATGGAACAGATGTCTACTGTAATTGATGTTGCCCTACCTACAATAACTGACTTCCCCAGTGGATCCTGATATTCTTTCTTCCCCCTTACCCCTGGTATCTACCATCATCACTCTTCCCTTATGCCAGTGGCAGTTTTCTGTGAGTCCACATATAAAATCGAGCCCCAGGAAAAATTAAGGAAAAGCAGGGATTGTGTTATTGGTGCGCATTGCTCTCACATTGGCGAAGTGTAACCTCAGCTCCACCCCCAGAGATCCAGTTTAACTGGATGTTCCATAACAAAGCTGCTCAGTGGGCTGGACACATCCCAGGAAGGGTGGGGAGAGTTATAAAAGCCATCTCTGCCCTTTGTTTACATAGTCAGTAAGCCGCAGAGGAGATTGTTTTTCCTAAACTTCAGTTCTTAAAATATGAGAACTTCTACCCTCAGAATTTAATAATATTGTTTTGCCCACAATTACATTTTGGGGGGGGGTGGTTAAAAACATTTATGCCAAGTATCTTTGAGGTTGGCCACATACTTGCCACTTAATTCCTTAAGTTCCTAACTCATGGGAAGTTGGGAATCATTGTTGTAATTTTCTAAGGAAGCTTTAACATGTCTCATCATAACCACATTGTATCTTAAATGAGAGTTCCAATATGGATTTCTCAACAAAACAAATCATAATTAGATATAATTTTTTTCCTTCTTTATTTTTCTGATGCCTGCCTTCAGAAATGAAGCTCAATACTATGGCACTTGACTTCCATTAACATTTGGATGAACCATATTGACATCTCATTAGGTAACTTCCAAAGTGACTCAAAGACAGCTAATATTTCCTCTAGTAAACATTTAATTATAAATTAAAGAATTAAAGAATTTTAGTATTAGTAATATTCTAAGTTCTTCTGTTTGGATGCTTTACTTAGTAGATGCAGAAACTATGTTTTAAAAAAGTTAAATAATTTCTTGCAGACCACATTGCTGGGAGATGGTAGAATTAGGACCAAAACCTAAGGCTCCTGACTCTCAAATCAGTCTATTTCTTTACACCAGTGATTCTCAAAGTGTGGTTCAGAAAACCCTGTAGGTTCCCAAGGCCCTTTCAGGGGTCAATGAGGTAAAGATTATCCTAATAATACTAAGATGTTATTTGCCTTTTCCACTTTCATTCTCTTGCAAGTATACGGTGGAGTTTGCCAAGAGTTACACGACATGATATTGCAAAAGATGGAATGCCAAGTCAGGTATGAGAATCCAATTGTTCTTTGTTATGTCAGCCATGAAAGGTTTCGCTAAAATGTAAAACAATGTCACTATTCTCACTAATTGTTTTGAATAGGCTTATTGTTTTTATTTTAAAATGAAGTAAATAAAATAAAAAAATAAAAAAATAAATTTCTAAAATTTCTCAGTTGCAATTTTTATCCATATATATATATATATATATATATATATATATATATATATTCCAACATTAATAAAAGAAAACTCTTTGGAGTCCTCAATAATTTTTAAGAGTGCAAATGGGTTCTAAGTCAAAAAGTTTGAGAATTGCTGCCCTATACCATGTTGGTTGGAAATAAATATTGATCAAGATAGGCCTACAATAGCTCCAGAAACTGTTCCTTAAAATACATCACATTATTTTGCTTTTCTCAAGTTATATCAGTGAGGATCACAGCAGGAGATAGCACACTCTGAAGGGATCATTAAGGGAATTTTCATGAAGGGCCTACACAAAAAGTGTGATTAGAGTTAAGGGAAAGCAACAGGGGAGGATGAAGCACTTGTGATTATCAGGTAGGCTTTACCACCCCTGGGTTAGAAGAGGCAAAGACAAAAGGTGGTTCCTGGAAATAATTACAACTGTAGCTGTAGGAAATGCCTCTCTTGAGGCGCTGTGGGCCTGGTAGGGGTGGGTCCAGATTTTCAGGGGTCTGACACTTAAATAATTTGCAGTACCTCTTTAGGGAAAAGAACACAAAACAACCTTTATTTCTTTAAAAGAAATCACAACTTACAAACTTGAATAATCTGGTAAGTACCATACACATCACAAAATCCTGGAAAATAGCATATTTTATATGATAATACAAAACGTATTTTTGATAATGATGAATTGTCAAATTTGAGGAAAGCAATACCAACTTTATTTTATATAAGATTTGTAAGATTCAGGACATTTAAAATTTTCTTGTGTCATGGCTAATTCCAAATACTCCTTGGATTGATGATGTGTATTAACCATTCTTGCTGTGATATTGTATTATGAATTTTATGTCATCTTCAAACTAGCAAGAAATTAATAAGAACCTAAGTGATTGTAATTGGGGAAGACTTTCAGGCCAAGGCAAGACATGGGCAATGCAAGCAAGTTTCAGCAAAGGTAAGAATTCTAGCTTGGTAGAGTGAAGAGTACAGGTAAGGCAGTAGTGGGAGATAAGACCCAACGACAAGACCACAAAAGTGTGCTGGAGTCTGAAGGGAGGTGGGAAAAGAGTGTCAAATATTGGCAAGAGACTGAGAAATCAAAGGCTCATTAATGATCACCAGACATGGGAAAGGCAATACAGATCCTTAGTATTAGAATCAGACATAACTCTGCCACTTTCTAGCCTATGAAACCTTATGAACAATAACCTAACTATACATGGAAGAGACTATGAACCACCATAATTAAATTCCACTAAACCCAACTAAATGAATCTCCAACTCGGTGTCTCCTTAGCTGGATGCTAAAAATAACCACAGCCACCCCAATGACACCTGATTAAAGGATAGTGGGATGGAAGGGAATTCAGGGTCTAAAGAGACAATGGTTATATGCAATTGTGATTAAAATATCTTACCCTTTCTAATTTGATGAGAATACATTACATGTAAACACATCATGAGAACTCTTCCCAGAAGTTTGACAGGTGAGGAACTCTAAAGTTTAAGCTTCATCAGCTTTAGCTTTGCAGCTGAGGTATGAATGTCTTGGCCTCTCCTATTAACCTCCCAACTCATGCCAGCTCCCCTATTGGCTGAACCCAGCAAGAAGCCAGTGTATCATGGGGCCAAGTGGATGATGAAGTCAAGATTCCTGAGTATAGATAGAGAAGGGTGGAGAGTGGATCTGGAGGAGGAAATAGAGAATGTCTACTTTTCAAGTGAAACAGAGAAGCTAATCAATGACCTGGAGAGAGATTGCAATTGATCCAACTCACAATGGGAACTAGAAAGAATCTAAAGTCCTACCACTGAACAGCAGAGATCTGGGAAAACAAGGGTTAAAATAAGGAGACATATGCAGCAATGGGTCCAGGCGATGGGGATGTATACGGAATGACTGGAGAAACCATGTACATTATTGGATACTTGACAGGTCTTTATGGGCACTGTTTTTCTTTCTTCTTTAGGTTCTCGAACAGGTCTGGTGATCACTGTGACTTGGCAAAAATCTCTGGTAGCGGGGCACCTGGGTGGCTCAGTTGGTTAAGTGACTGCCTTTGGCTCAGGTCATGATCCCGGAGTCCCGGGATCGAGTCCTGCATTGGGCTCCCTGCTCAGCGAGGAGTCTGCTTCTCCATCTGACCCTCCCCCCTATCATGTACTCTCTCTCTCTCATTCTCGCTCTCTCAAATAAATAAATAAATCTTAAAAAAAAAAAATCTCGGGGCACCTGGGTGGCTCAGTTGGTTAAGCAACTGCCTTCGGCTCAGGTCATGATCCTGGAGTCCCGGGATCGAGTCCCGCATCAGGCTCCCTGCTCAGCAGGGAGTCTGCTTCTCCCTCTGACTCTCCTCCCTCTCATGCTCTCTGTCTCTCATTCTCTCTCTCTCAAATAAATAAATAAAATCTTTAAAAAAAAAAAAATCTCTGGTAGCTCTCAATGGCAACGTTCACTTACATGAACTTGAAATACTTTCTTATGACATCTATTCATGTTGTTTTGGCCAAAAGCTGAGAAGCTTGGAAGGAACCCAGGAGAAATGAGAGACAACATGAGAGAGAAAAGGAAAGTAGAGAAATGAGAAGAGGGGGGCAGCCAGCACTAAGGAGCAGTCATTGCATGGATCAGACGTATCACTGCGTCGTTACGAACAGCACTGGACTCAGGTGGTGGTAAACCAGTGGCATACCACTCAGCCAGCATAAAAGTGTACAGAACCATTTTATAACATGAGAACCACTTGAGCCATATATTATGTTATAGTCCTCCATCACCTATGGTAGCTTATACTCAAGTGGCAGAGCAGAATATTGCCTTCAAGAAACAAATCCTGAAAAATGGATTCAAAATTTCCTCTCCTGAAAAGTGAGTCAGAAGTATTAAAAACAAAGTTTGTGTCAAATCTTAGAAGGCAAAATGTACTTGAAAAAGAATACATGGGTGGTTTAGTCTATTTATATCCAACACCACCCTGTCACATATCAGTGAATCAAAGGTCCTTGGGTGTATGCTACAAGACGATAGGTTTTCCCCCCTCTATATGTGTGCACATTAATGCTACTGATGCTGAGAAGGTGGATATAATGGAGTACCTGGTGGGACCATTGGTTTTTGTTTGTAAGACAGTGAAATGTCATTTAAAAGATGCTACCAGTATCTGTTTTCGGGAGTGAAAATTTTCATTTACTTTGGGTTAGATGTTTTGGAAAGGCCTTTGAATGGATTCCTTCATTTACATAATGACTTAAATGGTAATACTCTAGATTAAGATGTCAAATGTTATATTTAGGAGTATAATTTGAGTCCATCTTTAAAACCATGCCTCTACAGACATGTTTTTTCCCCTAAGTCTTGAATTTTAATGCTCTATGCCTGAAAATGGACAGGCTTTACTTGTTTATTGCAATCCTCCCAGCCCTCCTCTTTCATCACTTAGTACGCACTTAAAAAAAAAAAAAAAAGATTTATTTAAGAGACAGAGAGCACACAGGGCAGAGGGGCAGAGGGACAGGGCAGAGAGAATCCCAAGCAGACTCCCTGCTAAGCACAGAGCCAGACTTGGGGCTCTATCTCACGACCCCAAGATCATGAACTGAGCGGAAATCAAGAGTCGGATGCTCAACCAACTGAGCCACCCAGGTGTCCCACTTAATATGCACTTAAAAAAAAAGATTTATTTATTTATTTTAGACAGAGAGAGAGAGAGAGAGTGTACAAGCAGGAAGGGCAGAGGGAGAGAGAATCTGAAGCTGATTCCACACCGAGCCCAGAGCCTGACTCAGGGCTCCATCTCATGAGTCTGAGATCACGACCTGAGCAGAAACCAAGAGTCAGTTGCTTAACCAACTGCACCACCCAGGTGCCCCTTAATATGCACTTTTTAAAAAAATCTGAAAACTAATGTTTTTCTTCAATTATTGACCCTTTAATATTCTCTCTATTCCATTCTATTCTTCTAGAGCCTAAAAAAATGTGTATTAGAGCGCTTTAATCTAGCCCCTATGTCTCTTAGTTTTCCATTCATGTTTTAATATCTTTACTGGTCTGTGTTTACTATCAGTGAATTCTTGCACTAGCTTCCAATATTCACAAATTCTTTCTTTGACTTTGTCCAGGCTAGGGTCCAGGCCATCCTTGCCTTGTATGGTACCATGTTAAGAAATTTGTGCCTATCTGGGGTGCCTGGGTGGCTCAGTTGGTTTGGTTAAGCAGCTGCTTTCAGCTCAGATCATGATCCCAGGGTCTTGGGATCAAGCCCCACATCGGGCTCCTTGCTCAGTGCAGAGCCTGCTTCTCCCTCTCTCCCTGCTTGCCGCTTTGCCTACTTGTGCTCTCTCTATCTCTCTGTCAAATAAATAAATAAAATTAAAAAAAAAAAGAAATTTGTGCCTATCTGTGTCCTCAATGATCACAGAAGGATGCAAGTGAGGACATAGTTCTGATGTGCATAAGTTGGGTTAACACTACACTGTGAAAAGTGAGAGCTGCCTGTATATCCAGTTCACCATGTGTTTCTATTTCCAGGACTATATTTTTCATCTACAGGATTTCTAATTGGTTCTTCTCCATGCCTATTGGTCCTCAATTTAAGCTGCCTCTTTCTTACATTTTCTTGTCTTTTTACAAGTATATTATTGCTTCACTTATTTTCTTGAATTTCTGAAATGTACTTATTTTAAAGTAATTTTGAGAGTGGAATACTAGTTGCATTTTATGAGGAGTGAATTAATTTCTCCATTATTGAGTTCATTAGCTGGTTATTTCTACTCATTCTCATTATATGTCCTGATAATTTTATTTGAACATTTATCTTGAATAGAAGTTTCTTTTCTCCTTTGCTCTGTCCTAAGTCTATCCTGTTCAGGCATTTCTAAAACTGACTTCCACTAGTTTCAGGACCTGCAATCAAGAACTAGGTGTACAATTGTAAGTTCAGGGCTCCTGTCCTGTAGTGATAGGATCCAGTCATGCAGCCAGCACAGAACTTACCAGCTCTTGTCCACATGGTATTTTCTGCCTCCTCCAACCATCACATGTAGTTTACACCAACTCCTTTCCCTGTGGGTAAGCTCTGCCCCAGCTCCCATTTCATACTGTAAGGCTAGATATGATTCTCTGCTGTGCATGGGGTGCTTTTGGTTTCTGTTGTCCAGCTCTGCCTCTCTACTTAAAGGAGATCATCCAAAGCATTATCAAGTTGCTTGATCTAACTTTGACATAAGGACCCCTGATGGTGTTCAGTTCTCTCAGATCTGGGTATAGCTCATCTAACATGGTTAGATGAATTGCTGCTAACAGATGTTCGATCATCCCAATACCCTGATACAGAATGGTAGAGAAGAAGAGGATAACTATCATAAAAACAATTTAAACTCATTCAGAATAAGGCAACATAGGAAGCATTACACAGGGGCCTCTGTTCCATAGCATGCACATCTTAATAGGCAGGAATCACAAGATTTCCTTTTCTTGCCAGAAGTGTGAGCAAGCTCATCTGGTTAACAATGGTGTATTATCTGGAGGTCACCCCTTGTCCACTAACAAATGCGGCCATATCTAAAAAGGACTTTGGTGTGGTACCACAAGTGTGAACAGCCCTGATAGGGGCCAGTACCACGCCAAAGTGATTCCTGCCCCAGAGAGAGGGGAAAATAACCACACATATCAGTTTGACTGTAGCCCCAGCAGTGGGCTGGGGGCAGACAGCTGGTCTAACTGCAGGCCCCACCTACCAATGAAAGCCCCCCAGGGGATAACACAGGGAGAGCACCCTGCAGTTCAGTGCCACCACAGCTCTGGCAAATGCCTGGTCTGACCCAACTCAAGCCAACACGGCCCCAGACTGGCCCATTAACAACATGAGGACCCTGACCACAACAGGAGAAGAGAGTCACTGAAGATGACTGGACAGAAGGAAAAAGCTCAGCCACAGCAGCAAGGTGCATGCAACACACATAGGAGATACCTCTGAAGCACCAGGTTCTGGTGAAGAGGGGACATTGCACTGCAGGGCACCACAGGACCTCTTCTTCATAAGGCCACTACTTGCAAGAGTAGGAGACAGCTGACTTTCCTAACACATAGAAACAGACACAGATAGTTAGACAAAATGAGGAGACAGAGGAATATATCTCAAATGAAAGAACAGGACAAAATCACAGCAAGAGAGCTAAATGGAATAGAGATAAGTAATATGCCTGATAGAGAATTTAAAGTAATGGTCATAAAAATACTCACTGGAGGGGTGCCTGGGCGCTTAGTTGGTCAAGTGTCTGCCTTCGGCTCAGGTCATGATCTTCAGGTCCTGGAATCGAGCCCTGCATTGGGCTTTCTGCTCAGCAGGGAGTCTGCTTCACCTCTCTTCTTTCTCTCTCTCCCCCTCTCCATCACTCATTCTTAATCTCTCTAATAAATAAATAAAATCTTTTAAAAAAGATACTCACTGGACTTGAGAAAAGAGTGAAGGATCTCAGTGAGGACCTCTATAAAGAGATAGAAAACATAAAAAAGAACCAGTCAAAGATTAAGAACTCAATAACTGACATTAAAAATGTACCAGATGGAATAAATAGTAGACTAGAGGAAACAGAAGAATGGATCAGTGACCCAGAGGACAGAGTAATGGAAAGCAACCAAGTTGAACATGAGAAAGAAAAAAGATTAATAAAAAATGAGAATAGGTTAAAGGAACACAGCAACACCATCAAGCATAACAACATCCATATTATAGGAATCCCAGAAGGAGAAGAGAGAAAAAGTGGCAGAAAATTTATTTTAGTAAGTAAGAGCTGAAAACTTCCCTAACCTAGGAAAGGAAACAGAAATCCAGATCAAGGAGATGTAGCGAGACCCTAACAAAATCAACCCAAAGAGGTCCACAACAAGACACATAGTAATTAAAATGTAGTGATAAGGAGAGAATTTTAAAAGCAACAAGAGAAAAAACAGTTATATACAAGGGAAACCTCATAAGGCTATCAGCTGATTTTTCAGCAGAAACTTTGCAGGCCAGAAGAAAGTGGTGTGATATTTTCAAAGTGCTGAAAGAAAGAAAAAAAAACCTGCCATCAAGAATACTCTGTCCAGCAAGGCTATTGTTCCAAAATAGAAGGAGAGATAGAGTTTTCTAGACAAACAAAAGTTAAAGGAATTCATCATAACTAAATCAGCCTTACAGGAAATGTTAAAGGGGACTCTTTGAGTGGAAAGACCATAAGCAGGAGTAAGAAAACTAGGAAGCACAAAAGTGGTAAAAAAGTATATCCAGGGACGCCTGGGTGGCTAAGTCAGTTAAGCATCTGACTCTTTTTTTTTTTCAATTTTATTTTATTTTATTATGTTATGTTAGTTACCATATAGTACATCATTAGTTTTTGATGTAGTGTTCCATGATTCATTGTTTTCATATAACACCCAGTGCTCCATGCAATATGTGCCCTCCTTAATACCCATCACTGGGCTAACCCATTCCTCCACCACCCTCCCCTCTAAAACCCTCAGTTTGTTTCTTGGAGTCCATAGTCTCTCATGGTTCATCTTCCCCTCCGATTTCCCGCCCCCTTCATTTTTCCCTTCCTTCTCCTAATGTCCTCCATGCCATTCCCTATGTTCCACAAATAAGTGAAACCATATGATAATTGACGTTCTCTGCTTGACTTATTTCACTTAGCATAATCTCCTCCAGTCCCATCCATATTGATGTTAAAGTTGGGTATTCATCCTTTCTGATGGCTGAATAATATTCCATTGTATATATGGACCACATCTTCATTATCCATTCATCTTTTGAAGGGCATCTCGGCTCTTTCCACAGTTTGGCTATTGTGGACATTGCTGCTATGAACATTGGGGTGCATATGGTCCTTCTTTTCACTACATCTGTGTCTTTGGGGTAAATACCCAGTAGTTAAGCATCTGACTCTTGATCGGAGCTCAGGTCTTGATCCCAGGGTCATGAGTTCAAGCCCCATGTTGGGCTCCACAGCCAATTTACTTATTTAAAAAAATAAATTAAATTAAATTAAGTATATCTATAAAAATCAGTCAAGGGAGTCACAAAATAAAAGGATATAAAATATGACACAATATACCTAAAATATGGGAGGAGAGGAGTAAAAATTTAGTGCCTTTTGAATGGATTCAGGGGCACTTGCCTGGCTCAGTTGGTAGAGCATATGACTCTTGATCTCAGGGTTGTGAGTTCAAGCCCCACACTGGATGTAGAGAGTACTTAAAAATAAAATTAAAAAAAAAAAAGAACGGATTCAAACTTAAGACACCATCAACTTAATACAGACTGTTTTTTGCACAAGATGTTATATATAAGCCTAATGGTAATCACAAATAAAAAAAGCAGTAATAGATATGCAAAAAAAAATAAAGGAATCCAAGTATATCACTAAAGAAAGCCAGCAAACCATGGGAAAAGAGAGCAAGAGAAGGAAGGAACAGAGAAAAACAAAAGCAGCAGTAAAACATGTAACAAAATAGCAGTAAGTATGTACCTATCAATAATTATTTTGAATGTAAATGAACTAAACATTCCAATCAAATGACATAGGGTAATGGAATGGATTAAAAAAAAAAAAGCATGGCACATCTATTTGCTGCCTCTAAGAGACTTATTTCAGACCTGAAGACACATGAAGATTGAAAGTGAAGGAATGGAAAAATATTTATCATGAAAATAGAGGTGAAAAGAAAGCCGGGGCAGCAATACTTGTATTAGACAAAATAGACTTTAAAACAAAGACTATAACAAGAGACAAAGAAGGACACTACATAATCATAAAGAGAACAACCCAATAAGAAGATATAACAACTGTAAAAATTTCTACACCCAACATGGGAGCACCCAAATACGTAAGACACCTACTAACAAACATAAAGAAAGTAAATGAGAGTATAACAATAATAGTAGGGGACGTTAACACCCCACTTACATCAATGGATAGATCCTCCAAACAGAAAATCAATAAGGAAACAGTGGCTTTGAATGACACATTGGACTAGAGGGATCTAACAGACATATTCAGATCATTCCATCCTAAAACAGCAGAGTATGCATCCTTTTCAAGTACACATGGAACATTCTCCAGAATAGATCACATGTTGGGCCACAAAACAAGTCTCAACAAATTCAAAAAGACCAAAGTCATACCATGCCTCTTTTCTGACCAGAGCACTATGAAACTAGAAATCAACCACAAGAAAAAAATCTGAAAAGAACCCAAATACATGGAGGTTAAATAACATGCTACTAAACAATGAATGGGCCAACCAAGAAATCAAAGAGGAAATTTAAAAAAATACATGGAGACAAATAAAAATGAAAACACAACTGTCCAACTTTGGAATGCAGCAAAAGCCATTTTAAGAGGGAAATTTATAGCATACAGGCCTACCTCAAGAAACAAGAAAAATCTCAAATAAACAATCTAACCTTACACCTAAAGGAGCTAGAAAAAGAAGAACAAACAAAACCCCAAATCAGTAGAAGGAATGAAATAATAAAGATTAGAGCAGAAATAAACAAAATAGAAACTTAAAAAACAAAGAACAGACCAATGAAACCAGGAGCTGGTTCTTTGAAAAGAACGACAAAATTGATAAGCTTTTAGCCAGACTCATGAAAAAGAAAAAGAGAGGGTACCTGGGTGGCTTAGTCAGTTAAGCATCTGACTCTTGATTTTGGCTCAGGTCATGATCTCAGGGTCATGATATTGAGCCCCGAATTGGGCTCCACGCTCAGTGCAGAGTCTGCTTGTGATTCTCAGTCTCTCTCTCTCCTTCTTCCCCTCCCCCTGCTCGCTCTCTCTTTCTTTCTCTCAAATAAAATAAATAAAATCTTTAAAAAAAAAGAAAAAAGAGAGAGGACTCAAAATCAAAAATGAAGGAGGAGAAATAACAGCTGACAACTCAGAAACATACAAAGAGAATATTATGAAAAATTATATGCCAAAAAGTTGGACAATCTAGAAGAAAAATGGATAAATTCCTAGAAACATATAACCTCTGAAAACTGAATCAGGAAAAAATAGAAAAATTGAACAGACCAATTACTAGCAATGAAATTGAATCAGTAATCAAAAAACTCCTAACAAACAAAAGTCCAAGACCAGATGGCTTCACAGGTGAATTCTACCATATATATTTATTAAACATTTATTAAAGATTAACTTTATTTGGGATTGTGTTCCCTCTCTCACTGTCTATCTCTCTGTCAAATAAATAAATAAAATCTTTAAAAAATGATTAACTATTTATTTGAGAGAGAGAGAGCACGCATGAAAGGGGGGGGGGCGCAGAGAGAGAGGGAGATGCAGACTCCCCGCTGAGCAGGGAGCCTGAAGTGAGGCTCAGTCCCAGGACCCTGAGATCATGACCTGAGCCGAAGGCAGATGCTTAACCGACTGAGCCATCCAGGTGCCCTGAATTCTACCAAACATTTAAAAAAGAGTTAATACCTATTCTTCTCAAACTATTTCAAAAAATAGAAGAGGAAGGAAAGCTTACAAATTCATTCTATGAAGCCATCATTACCCTAATACCAAAACCAGATAAAAACACTACATTTTTGTAGTGTAGCCTGTAGTACTACAGGCTAATATTTCTGATGAACATGGATGCAAAAATCCTCAACAATTAGCAAACCAAATCCAACAATACATTAAAAAAATCATTCACCATGATCAAGTACGATTTATTCCTGGGATGTATGTGTGGCTCAGTATTTGAAAATTAATCAATGTGAGACATCATATCAACAGGAGAAAGGATAAAAACCATATGATCATTTCAATAGATGCAAAAAAAGCATTTGACAACGTACATGACAAATTCATGATAAAAATCCTCAACAAAGTAGGTTTAGAAGCAACATACCTTAAAATAAAACCATAATATGAAAAGCCCATGGCTAACATCATCCTCAATGATAAAAAACTGAAAGCTTTTCCCCTAAGATCTGAACAAGATAAGGATGTCCTCTCTCACCACTTTCATTCAGCATAGTACTGAAGTCCTAGCCACAGCAACCAGACAAGAAAAAGAAAGGCATCCAAATTGGTAAGGAAGAAATAAAACCTTCACTATTTGCAGATGACATGATACTATATATAGAAAACCCTAATGACTCCACCAAAAACTGACTAGAACTGATACCTGAATTCACTAAAGTCGTAGGACACAAAATCAATATACAGAAATATGTTGCATTTCCATACACTAATATCAAAGTAGCAGAAAAAGAAATTAAGAAAACAATCCCATTTACAATTGCACCAGAAATAATAAAATGCCTAGGAATAAACCAAGGAGATGAAAGATTTGTACTCTGAAAACAATAAAACAAGGATGAAAGAAATTAAAGGTGACACAAACAAATGGAAAGCTATTCCTTGCTCATGGATTGGGAGAACAGATACTGTTAAAATGTCCATACTACCCAAAGCCATCTACAGATTTAATGCAATCCCTACCAAAATACAAACAGCATTTTTCACAGAAGTAGAACAAATAATCCTGAAATTTGTATGGAACCACAAAGCACCCCAAATAGCCAAAGAAATCTTGAAAATGAACATGGAGGTACACAGATTTCAAGATATACTACAAAGCTGTAGTAATCAAAAGAGTATGATACTGGCACAAAAATAGACACACAGATCAATAGAACAGAAGAGAGAGCCCAGAAATAAACCCATGATTAGATCATCAATTAATCTTTGGCCAAAGAGGCAAGAATATGCAATGGGAAAAAGACAGTCTCTTCAACGAATGGTATTGGGAAAACTGGACAGCTAACATGCAAAAGAATAAAACTGAGCCACTTTCTTACACCATATACAAAAATAAAGTCAAAATGGATTAAAGACCTAAATGTGAGACCCGAAACCATAAAAATCCTTGAAGAGATCATAGGCAGTAATGTCTCTGACATCAGCCATAGCAACATTTTTCTAGATATGTCTCCCGAGGCAAGGGAAACAAAAGCAAAAATAAATTATTGGGACTACGTGAAAATAAAAGCTTCTGCACAGCAAAGAAAATCATCAACAAAGCAAAAAGACAATATACTGAATGGGAGAATATATTTGCAAATGATATATCCAATAAGCAGTTACTATCCAAAATATATGAAGAACTTACACAGCTCAACACCAAAAAGCCAAATAAACCAATTAAAAAATGGGAGGAAACCATGAACAGACATTATTCCAAAGAAGACATCCAGATGGCCGACAGACACATGAAAAGATGCTCAACAGCACTAATCGTCAGAGAAATGCAAATCAAAACCACAATATCACCTCACACATGTCAGAACAACCAAAATCAAAAACACAAGAAACAGTAAGTGTTGGTGAAGATGTGGAGAAAAAAGAACTCTTGCGCACTGTTAGTGGGAATGCAAACTGGTACAACCACTGTGGAAAACAGTATGAAGATTCCTCAAAAAATTAAAAACAGAATTACCATATAATCCAGTAATTCCATTACTGGCTATTACCCAAAGAATACAAAACACTAATTTGAAAAGGTATATGCACCTCTGTGTTTACTGCAGCATTATTTACAATAGCCAAAATATAGAAGGAACCCAAATGTCCACTGATAGATGAATGGATACAGAAAATGTGGAGTATTTTATATATACATATATGTATATATGTATATATATATGAATAACATATGAATATTATTCAGCCATAAAAAAGAACGAAATCTTGCCATTTCCAACAACATGGATGGATCTAGAGGGTAAATGCTAAGTGAAATAAGTCAGAGAAAGATGACTACCATACAATTTCACTCACTTGTGGAAACAAAACAAATGAACAAAGCAAAAAAGAGACAAACAAAAAAATGGACTCTCAAATATAGAGAACAAACCAGTTATTGTGAGAGGGAAGGCACCTGGGTGGGGGGCGGTTGGGTGAAATAGATAAAGGGGATTAAGAGTACACTTACCATGATGAACACTGAGTAATGTACAGAATTGTTGAATCACCATATTGTACATCTGAAACTAATATAACAGTGTACATTAATTATATTGGAATTAAAAATAATAATAAATTTAAAAAATAATAAAAAATAAAAAGGCTTTGGAGAGAAAGCTCTCAGTGGGGGGCTGTATCAATAACAAGATCGTTTTATACCTCCTGGATTTAAGAGTCTGTGGATTGCCTTAATGGCTAAGTAATCACAGGCTCTTATTGTTTGTTAGGCATGAATTTCTCTGGAAATACACATGTTCAAAAAAAAAAAAAGTTTCAACCTATTTCCATTTGCTTTACTCCAAGGTCAAGTAACCAAAGATTAGTCAGCCTTCAACTCTACCATTCAGTGTGATAATTTATTTTTCCTAAGAATAGGTGGTGCTCTGCGCATCCCTCAGTCCTCAGTTGAACTTGGGTTCTGCCTTCATGTTCTATCACATGCTGTAAGGAGTAAAGGACTTTTAGAGACAAAGCTGTATCTTACTCAGTCTCTGCTTTCCCATGGGCCAATTTCAACTGAAGGTTTTCTATTGCTTATTGAAATTTTACCTAAGGTTGGAAGACAAAAATAATTCAAGAAATAAACAGACCATGTTCCAACCCAGAAGAAACTGAATGGTTTTCTCTTCCGGATTCTAGGGAGGAGGTGCACTTGTGCAAGGAGTTCGCCTAACCACTTAACTGGAGGAAATGGTCTGGAGTAAGACTAGGAAAGTTTCTCAAATAGTAAAAGAAACGTGGGCTTTGGTGTCAGGGTGACCTGTCTCAGAACCCTGGCCCTCACTCACTAGCTGGGCAAGTCACCTCCTCATTGCTGAGCCCCTGTCATAGCACCTACCCCTCCCAGGATGGTTGCAGGGATTAAATGACATGTGGCTTCCAAAGGAACCTCAAAACATGTATCGCCAACTGTTGGCACCAGCCCGTCTGCTTCTCCTGGAACAAGTTGCCTAATGAAGGAGCTATTGGTTAGGAAAGAGAATCTACTAAAATATGTAGAAATTCTTACTACCCAGCACTGAGATGAGGAGTCAAAACTAAGAACTACTGGGGACTCTGAGAAGACGTTCAGTCTACTTTATGATCTCACAGTACCACTTCCTTATCTACCATTTCTCAGTAGGCTCTTTTTAGACCATCCTTTTGAAAGCTTGTTTTATATTTATGACATGAATTCTTGCTTCTTTTTGCTTGGCCAGATCCCCTGAGCATAAAACAAAGGGGCATGCCTCCAATGAAACCAGCTAAGGGCAGCGTGTAGATGAAAGTTGGAAGTGGGGGTGCCTGGGTGGCTCAGTCGTTAAGCGTCTGCCTTTGGCTCAGGTCATGTTCCCAGGGTCCTGGGATCGAGCCCCACATCGGGCTTCCTGCTCCGGGGAAGCCTGCTTCTCCCTCTCCCACTCCCCCTGCTTGTGTTCCCTCTCTTGCTGTGTCTCTCTCTGTAAAATAAATAAAATCTTAAAAAAAAAAAAAAAGAAAGTTGGAAGTGGATGTGAGTGGGGGAGAAAGAGACAGTGGATGCCTGACTTTGAAGTCTGGTGTGTGACGGAAATTTGACCAGCGTGGGAGTGTAGTGCATAGGAGACAGGAGTTCTGTCATTCAACTTTTAATTTACAGTCAAGGACAGACTTATGATAGCATTGTTTGTAAAAATGAACATTGGAGACTATCTAATGTCTATTACTAGGGGATGGTTAAATACATTATGGTGTGCACATCCTATAGAACATTACGTGGGGATCTAAAAGAACAAGGTGTAGTTGTATATATTGACACAAAAGCATAGTCCTAAGGTATGTTTGAGTAACATAAGCAATTTTCAGATTAGTATGTACCATATGATGAGAGAGAGAGGGAGAGAGACGATGAGCCTGGCAAAAGAGTGGGTCATGAAGGGGAAGGACTCTCACTTTTCGTACATTTTTATTTTGTTGCATCCTGTTTTATAAGAAGCACAGGTTGTTCTTCTAAAGTAAACAAACAAAAAACCCTCTTGGCTAAAGTATAAATGTATTAACATTCAAACAAGTTAAAAGAGGAAGTTAAAAGAGTTGTCCCCTCCTGCACCTTGCCACACGCTCTCTATACTCACACATGATAATCCCGAGACACAGGTTTCTAGAAGGGTGCTGGATCGGCTAGTGGGCATCGGCCATTCAGTTAAGATTTGGTGGTTGCTTTCCAACAGGAGAGGAGTTGCTAGAATGGGGTCATTATTGGAGAGGCCACTTTCTCCTTCATCTCTTTGGAATTGCTTAGAATGAACCATTCAGTCAATGTACAAATCTGTTTTCTCTAAACGGGGGACACCACCATCTCAAAACAGAGCTCATGGCTCTCTTGTCAGGAAAATGCTAGGCATGTCCTCCTCTTGAAGTCTACTCATAGGGCCAAAGGTGCCACCGCCAGCACTTTAAAAATAGTCTCCTTGCCTGCAGTGCTGTGGGACAGCAGTTCTGACTGCGGATGTCGATGTCCGGTAGGCATGTGATCAGGGACCCACCTGAAATCTCACTCAAATCCCCAACACACAGTCTGGATGGAGATATGGCACTTGAAGTCTGGCTTCTCAGATTCTTTAGAATAAAGCACAGCATGATTTTCAGATTTCTCTTCATATGACCAGGCTAGCAATCTGAAGGTCTCGGAAATTGACATGTTCCTGTCTCTCCTTTTAGGACATTTTTTCTTTTAGATAAATAAAAAGGGAAAAATACAGGATGTATGTGAAGAATGTGTTTATCTGTTAAGGGTTTTGTACTATAGTTACAACAACACTGACCTTCCATAATGACGTATTTTCTAGGTGCTGTTGTGGTTTCCCTTTCAAAGGCATTAAACTTCAGCAAGTTTCATACATATTCGAGTTGCATCGTTTATCATGATTTGCAAACATCATTTAATGATGTGTTGGATGTAGTGCCCAGTCCTCATTGATTCTATTTTATGGTCGCTCTAGAATCTATCCCACTGCCACCATGCTTCCTTCATTTCATCCGGACTCTTTTAGTGATCTTATGACTGCTCTTCTGATCTCCACTCTCCCCGTTTTATGACCTCTTTTTATATGCTGACAAATTAATCTTCCCAGAACACAGTGCTGGGCATGTCACTGTGTGTTAAAACATTTTCAGCAGGACTGAGTAAGCCTTAGAAGTCCATGCCCCTTAGCCTGGCTTTCCAGGTCTCATAGAACTTGAGAGTAGCCTTGTTTCCCAGACATCCTCCAGTAACTTGCAGAGATCCTAAGTTCCAGGCAAACTGAATTATCCCTGCATTCCCCATGCAGTACCTTACTTCTACCCTGGGTTATCTGCTAACGTGGTTATAACTTGAAATTTCCTCAGACCTCACCAGCCTGAGCATGAATATGAAGGCACATGACCATCAATACCTCAATTTCACTAGCTTCTCAGATACAGGAAGTCCAAACCTCTATCAACTTTTCTTTCAAATATTTTGACAATTCCAGTAGAGTGTCCCCATATATTGAAATGATACTTGAGCTGACAGGCAGGCATGCTGCTACTTCACTTTTCTAGGTGCCAGGGAAGCTCTGTGTTTCTGGTGGTAACACTGGCTTCCCCATGTCCTCCTGCTGTGCATCTTGAGCCCTCCTGAGGCCACGGTTGACCTTGGCAGAGTGAGAAAGAATGGCTCTCTCTCCTTTGTCACAGTCTCTTGGTGGTATGTTAAAGCAGTGTTGTCCGGGCTCTAGTGTGTTACAGAATATAGAGAAAGAATAATCTTTTATTTTGCAGTACCATTGAAATTAAACTTGCACCCAAAGTCTGCCTCACAGCTCCCAGGCTATATTTAGAATTGCCACTTCTCTTTGATAATTCAGGTTTTGTTCCTGGATCCTGCAGTTCATGCCTGGATTTTCTTCTTGTAGGATGAGTTGTTCTGTTAAGAGATTTCTCAGGACCTCTGCAAAGAGATTTGTGTTGGACCTTGCTACCAGTTTACTAGACATGTCCAGAAACTCTGGCTCTTGATAGTGCACTCAACTTAAGTTCTTAATAGGAGACATCTTAGCCTTCAAGCAAGGAGACTTTCCTTTTGCCTGCCCCAGTACTTTATCAGACATACCTCCATCCCATCTCCTACAGATGGACTCAGCTTGGGCAGGATTCATGTTTACAAAAGAACACATACATTACCCATATTAGTAATGTTTGATTTTTTAGGCTGAATGGTGGGTCCATGGTGTTTGATTTTATTATTATTTATAATAATGTTTATTCATTACATATATATGAATTATATCACATCCAAAATATTAAATATGTATCATGTCATAATTAAAAGTTTGTTCTGATTTAAGAAAACATGTAAATATTGATTTGTACTTTGCTTTGCTTTCTTATCCCTTTGTTTTGCTTTTTAGTACTCCTCCCCTGTATTGTGTACTGTAATCTTCAAGGTCTGGAGCGTCCTTTCATATTTGCCTTCTTTTTCTTACCTCAAGGGCTGTTCTTCTGTTTTCTTCTATGATTTTTACCTCTGCTCCCTTCAAGACTGCGAGCTTCTTTATTTAGTTCTTTTCTGTGTATATTACATGATTCATTGTCTATTAGACCTGACCTCTGGGTTTTCTATTTCCTTATTTTTTTGGCTGATCTTTGAAAAGATATAATTTTAGATATTTTATGGACTACTTTATAAACTTTTTTGGGAATTGGAATGATGGAAGATTTTTAAGAGGTGCCAGCACTACAGTGAAATGGAGATAACCCCTAAGAAAAATGCTTTCTTAACAGTTTCTCCTCGGAAAATTTCTGCTGTCCCTACTCCAGCTAAAGAACACCTAGAGTAAGCATCTGTGGGATACCATGTAGCCATTAAAAATGATCATGTAGCTTATTATTTATTGACATGGGAAGATGTTCATGACATATTAATACATGAAAAGAAATACACTATGCATATATGCACAATATTTGTACATAACGTATATATTATATGATTTCATTTTTATTTAAAGCCTTCTATATTTAAGCATATATGCATTGATAAAACTAGAAGGAAATACACAATATTAATTTCATCTAATTGATAAAACCATTAACAGTGGTTATCTTGGAGTGGTGGGATTTGAGATAATATTTTTGGTTAAGTTTATATGACTTTCTCTGTTTTCTAAAGCACTTGAAATGAGCATGTGTGGCTTTTATAAAAACCAGAAAATTAATTTCCATTTTGATTAAAAAAAAGTTTTTGGTGAGATTAAGACGTTTCTCCTCAAAAGATTTCAGGCTTTTTTTGAAAAAAAAAAAAAATCTGCAAGCATACTTATCTGGAAGTATCCCTACCTGGTAGCATTTAGCATAATGTATTAGCAGATTTTAAAGTGAAAAAAAAGAGTGAGAAATCCACATGTTATCTCACTGCACACATATTAGAAATCACAGTAAGTTATAGGTACAGGCCACATCACTCTGGTTGTGAGGGTAGGTCCTCCCCGAAGATAAGGGCACTAGGGAGAGCAGGATGGACAGAGAGTGGACTGCAGAGAGGAAGGGCAGCTTCCTAGGGTTGCATAGTTCCATCTAGGGAAATGGAGGTAGGGGACCCAGCAGAGCACCCTCAAGGCAGAGGAAAAAGGTACCCCACCAGTTTTTCTTAGGACAGAAGTATGCTCCTGATTCCACTGTTCCCAACTCAAATTCTAAGACACAAGTCAGCGGCAGTGGCAATGGTGACCACTACAGTGGTGGGATGTCAATCTATTCTGCTTTGCCTGGGACTTTCCTGTTTTAGCACCGAGAGTCCTACATCCCTGGAAACCCCTAGGTCCCAGACAAAACTGGGATGTTGGTCTCCCTATACGGTGGGAATATCAGCAGGGGTCAGGAGATGTATTTGCCTGAGCAGTAAAAGGTTTTTGGAGGCCATGACAAGCAAAGAAGAGGAGGTGGCAGTTGCATAGTCACTGCGATGGGGTCTGTTAGAAGCGATGCCAAGCTACGGTGGTGCTGTTGGTAGCAGTGATCTGAGCTGCAAGAGAAGAGCTGTGTTGACAGCTCCAGCAGGAATGGAGGGGTTTCCAGTTTTCCACCGTTGTTATAATGAGGAAATAAAAGGTGTTGGGATGGAGGTGGTGGTGAGGATCCAAGAACTACATTGACAAAGACCACACTTACCATTCTTGTCTCTCTGCAGCTCTTCAGGTGCCCTGCCGTCACACTTGGGGCTGGGAAACAGGAGCAGGTTCTTTCCAGACTTCATCCAGTTTTGGGGACTAGAGTCACCTTTTGCTCATTTACACATCATCACTTATCTTTCTTGTTCATGTTCTTCTGTAAAAAAAAAAAAAAGGAAGAAAAAAGTCAAGTATTTCTTAACTCACCAGGCAATGGAACATCTATTACAGAAGAAACTCACTGAGTGGTTTTACCGAGGGGAATGAAAACAAGCACCTGGATAGGAAAGAGTAAGTCCACAGACCTGTATGCTGGTCCTGTAAACAATGACCTGCGGTTCATTGGTCAAGAAATACTTCACAGTTGGATGCCCCGAGGTCAGGCCAGCCCCAGGGCGTTCAACTTTACAGTCCTAACCAGTTGCAGCTGCTGAAAACCAGTTACGATGAAACACACAATGTTCTTCTCTGCTGTCTCCTAGGCAGGTGCTGCTCTAAATAGGATGTTTTCTAAGTGGAAAGGTCTCTTGTAGTCAGACTTTCCTTCCTCCACCTCTCCATTTTAATCCCTGCATCAGCCACCATTCCTAGGACTTTGCTGGAACAAATCCCATCTTTTTATTCTGGACAAATAGTACCTTCCTTAGTATTTCCAAGTTGAGTCTTGATCACTGTTTATTTTCCCAAATTTTCTTTCTTCCCTCCTCCCTCCCTTCCATCCTTCCTTCCTTTCTGTCTCCCCTGCCCCCCATCCTCCCTCCTTCCTTCATTTTTTTTCTCTGATGAGGGCAGACTATTTAATCTCCATCAACTCACCCTTATCTCTTTGGTTCCTCCTAAGCTTCCTTTGCAGCCAGCTTCCCACAGTTACATTTGTCCTCAGTCCAACTATATGGCTTGGACTCTCAGGGAGTCACTAGCTTTGACCCCCGCAGGTCATTGTTTCTTTTAGAGCCACAAGAGTATGAAATAATGACACATCTGCATTGAATTATGATTCAGCCTTCCTGGCCCCACAACCACAAATTTCTAATGCTTTGGAGGGAAGGAGTGTTTGCTACAAATATTGGCTGTAGTGACAATATTTCGATGTGCTTTTCATTTCCTAGATGTAGTCATAAACCCATGTAAAGGGTGGCTGAAATGGTTGGAAGTGGAGTATTTGGAGGATGATGTGTAAATGAGCAAAAGGATACTTTGTTTTTTAGTTTCTTTCTTTACAAATATGCTTCTCCCCCCTCCCCCTTTCTTTTAAACACTGGTGCATAACAACTAGAACTTTGACTTTGGTATCACAATTTATGTGGCTGATTTTATAGACTATTGTGTTTCATGTTATAGAGTATTTCTGAGAGTTACAAATAATTTTTTTTTTAGGGCATAGGGCTTTTGTGTGGGTATGTTTGGAAGAGACAAAGAGTAATAACATGTGGAATATGATAAAAGGAGGGCATATACTTTTCCTCATACAAGCCACATACCCTCTGTCCCCAGCCTAATGCAATGCTTCTGTCCATAGTTTATGTTGAATTCCCTGTCCATGCAGTCTGTGGTTAGCCACTGCTAGATCCTTCTTTCAACTGTGAGGCTCCCTGTGGGGTTCACTGTGGTGTGAGGAGGAGTCTTGGTGACTGACATTTTGGCATCCTTTGCTTGTTGTGGGCTTCAGCTGCCTCAACCCCTTTCCAATATCACGATACTTTCCTTTGCTCAAGATTTACTTTATGATTAATTTTTACTATAGACACTTGGGTATCAGAAGTTAGACTGTTTAAGGAACGCATATTGCTATAAGTAGGGTGAGTCTCCCACACAATTAACTTCAGGACTTGTATTGTCAGCGTTCCTGTTAATGGAACAATATACAGAATAATCTCTAAACTTCACAGTGTGATCGTACAGCAATATAGGTCATGTTCCAAACACCACCAAAGGTGGCCATAAGAACAGGGCTTGTTTTGAAGATAATAGCTGATATTTACTAAAATAATCAACTAATTATACAGTAATGAAAAAGTCAGAAACAAATGTTCACTGGTAAGTAATTCCTTACCTCAGGATAATAATATAAGGTTAGCTTATAGTACTTTTGGTTGGATGACCTCAGGGTTTTATAAGTACTAATACATTATATCTTATATATATAAGAATTTAAAAAATTGTATGGCCATTTCTCTGTATAGCCTGCTTGTCTGTCTGTGTTTATATTTTCTTTTTAACTTATGGCTTTGTGTCTTAAATTGTTCCTACAAAAAAATCACTAGGTCCAAGGCAAAACTGTGACCTAGGTAAAGTTTGAATTCAACAGCTTCTGCTTCCTCCTCATTTTCCTTTTTTTTTTTTTTTTTTTGCTGTTGATACGTCTTCACCCCCACATTAAGGCCTAAACTGGGCCTCATTCTGTGCCTCAGTCAGCTACTACATAACTTATAATTAAGGTATTACCTGAGGAAATATTTATATATGACCCCTCCAAAGAATGTATTTACATTTATTTGGTAAATGTTTACTTTGATATATTAAAATTGCAGAAAGTTACAAAAATAATACAAATATCCCCAGTTTACCCTTTATGCAGATTCAGTAATTGTTTACATTTTCCTCTGTTTATTTTATCATTTGCTTGCTTCCTTTATTTGTATGTATGTATGTATTTTTTCTGAGCCATTTGATAGTGATTTGCAGACATCATTCCTCTTTACCACTAAGTGCTTCAGTATGTATTTTCCAAGAACAAACATCCTCTTACATAACCACAGTGCAATGATCAAAACCAGGAAATTTAACACTGATACAATGTTATTATTCATATTAAATTTATAGTTTATATTAGGTTTGTAAATTATCCCAATAATATTCTTTAAATCTTTCCACTCATTCCAGATCCAATCTAAGAATACACTTTATACTTAATTGGCAAGTCTCTTTAGTCTTCTTTAAATTGGGACAGTCCTTTAGTCTTTCTCTTTCATTTTCCCGGTATTTTAAAAAAAAGTGTAGGCCAATGATTTTGTAGAATGTCCTTCAATTTGAGTTTGTCTGAAGTTTCCTCACAATTAGATTCAGGTTATGCATGTTTGGTAGGAATACCACAGAAGTGATGTGTTCTTTTTGGTATAGCATATCAGAAGGCTCGTGATGGGTGAATACATTTCTTTTTTAAAAGAGTACTCTTAAACATGTGAAAGCTTTCATGTCCTAAAGGAAAATATATTTAAAAATGAAATGAGAGGATGTATTTGAACAAGGGATCTTATCAAATCCCTTAAGGGATTTTGTTGTCATATAGTTTGTCCTAGTATTAGTTCACCCATTAATTCATTTATTTGTTCATTCATTTAGTCCATGTTGGTCAAACACCTATGGAGTAGTAGAAAACTTCCAGGTGCTGAGGATAAGCAGGAAGAACAAAAACAAAACAAAAACCCACTTTCCTCCTGAAGCTTCTATGTTTTAATGTGGCGAAATACACGTTAAACAATTTAGGTTGGTTATATAGTATGCTAGAAGGTAAGAAGGGCCAGGGGGAAATAGAAAGCAGGGAAGGTATGATCGGAAATACTGCAGGAGGCCCTAACATTAAGGGAGGTGATGGGGAAGGCCTTCCTGAGAAGGGAACGTGGTAAACTTCAGGCCCAGAGGCTGAGCAATGTGACTTCTGTACTTTGAGTAGGCAGAGATTAAAAGGGCATTCAGTGAGAGAACTCTACCTTTGAAAATTTTATTAGTGAATCATCTATAATTTATCCATCAAGTAGCTGAAATGTCAGAGGCCAGGGAGGAGGAAAAGAACAGTGACTGCTGTTCACTGGTATTTAGAGTATTGGGTGGGATGGAACTGGGAAGGATGTAAGCCCAGTACAAGGTTCCAGAGAACAAAGCTTCTAGTGGTTGCTAAGTAGAATACTGAGAGAAAGATAAGGTGGGGGATGAAGAAGGAGGGCTAGGAGGGATAAATGGGGCAAAATTTGAACAATTGGCAGAAAGTAAGCTAGATAATAACATAAAATGCACATATTGTATGCTGTATTTTAAGATTTTATATTTTAAGAAAGTAAATAGACTGTTGTTTTCAGATTGCAAGAAGCAATTGCCATTTGACACTTGACACCATAGGAAGAATTTTGCTAATGTCACAATGTCTCAGAAATGAATCTGCTTATGTCCACCTATTCTAGAGCAAGAGTTTCATATAAGTGATTATACAGGTCAATGGATCCTCTTGCCTGGTGGAAAGTGAGTCTTTTAATGGACATGTTTTCTCAGGGAATATTCATTCTACTATCTCCAAAGTCTGAGGTTCGGGCTGCCCTTTTGCTGTCAGGATGGAGAGATGTCTAAGGATCTTCCTCATCCCTTTTCATCCTCACCGCCCCTACAAGGCCCATCTCCTCTGGTACCCTTTTCACCTCCTTTGGTTACCCCTCAATCCCATATGGTTCCCTAGGGCTGTAATGCTCTTGTATCACAACTACTTCTCATTCTTTCTTTCAAAGACACTCTGGAATGTCGTTTTCTTGTGGTCTTTCTCACCTATGTGGGGCTCACAGTTGGTTTACATCAGTGTGCTTCCCAGAAAGCCAGGTCTGCAGGTGGAGAGGAGGAGGTAGGATGCTTCAGTTGTGTTCTAAGAATGTGGGACACTCACCCCAGATCTTCCTGTATTCCTGCTTGCCATGTCAAAGTTGAGATGTGACCTCCGGGGCCTGGTTTGAATCCTGGCCCTACCACTAACTAGCTATGTGACTTTGGGAGGTTACTTTATCTTTCTGTATCTCAGTGTCCTCATATGTAGAGGAAGATAATAAGAGTTCATACTTTACAGGGTTGTTGTAAGGATTACATGGGTTAATATTGGGGGATGCTTTTAGAGTAGAACCTGGGACATTGTAGGAATGATATACCTGCTTATTAAATAAATAAAATAGGTTTGAGATGATGGTTGTATGGAACAGGAAGGTTTGGTTTAGGGCAGTGGCTGGTCCTTGTTTATCACCATGTGGACCTGGAGCTACACTTGCAGTGGCCAGAGGCATTCTCTTCACTCCAGCACATTCTGTAAGGGTGGGCTGTAATATAACACCCTAATGCCAAGTGTGCTGTACTTCCTCAAGAGCTGTAGCAGTCCATGAAAGAGTCATGTGTGGCCTAAGAGCAATCCTGGGAAATGCTGGTCACTAAGGCCTACTGTGCGCTCCATCTCTCTTGATCTTCGCAACAACCCAATGACGTCAGTATGGCAGATGCTGCCAGTTGACCACCAATCTCCATTTTCCCTTTCTTCTTTTATCATAGAATGCCTGAGTTTTGCCAAGCACATGGTCGCACAGCTTGCAACTATATCCCCCAGCTTCCTGAACAGTGAGGCATGGCCATGTGACCAAATTCCGGCCAAGGGAATGTGAGCAGAAATCAAGTATGCCATTTCCAGGTTATGCCTTCAAAAGGAACAGGCGTATGCTCCCTTTGCTCCTTTGTCCCCTTCTCACTGGTTGGCATACAGTTATGGCCGAGAGAGGGGGGACAGACACCTCGGACTCAGAGAGGAAAGCCTCATATCGAGGATGGCTGAACTGCCTAACCAGCCGTGCAATCTAGGTCTGAGATGTTTTGTATGAGAGAAATAAACTTTTATATTGTTTAAGTCATGGTATTTTTTGGGGGGGTTCTTTTCATTTAGCAGCTTAGAAGGTGTTAATATCTCCATCTTACAAGAGAGAAATGGAAGCTTAGAAAGATTAAGTGACTCAGTTTGTAAGAAGCCATAGTGGGATTCAAATCCAAGTGCTCTGAGGCTGGAGCTGAGACTTTTAACTGTGCATCATGTCATTTTGCCCCTTGAAGCCCTGCTGGTCTATGATCTGGGTTCATGGGAAAGAAAGGGGGAGAAAGATACCTGTCCCAGTCCTCCTGGTCTACATCCCCTGCTACAACCAATAGTTCCACTCAACATGTACAAATTATAATTATTAGTTTCTTCACAGATACATAATTGTGTGGTCTCAATCCATATTGAATGTGTTGATTTATTTATGAGGTTTTTGTCATTTTTTCGAATTGTCAGAGTTTAAGAACCCAAGTCTGGTTTCTGCATACAGATTTAAGCCCAGAGTCAAGCACAAATGCAACACTTAACAGCATATACCAAGGAGACCATCAAAATACCTCAAAGACAGCAGCCCTGGAACATAACTCAAGCCAGGCACAGCATCCCAGTAGTTAACACGACGGACTTGCACAGGTCTTGCAAGGGAGGGAAAGATGAGGAAGGACAGTGGATGAACAGCAGGAGCCAAAGCCAGTCTGAGTCAGACAGAGAGGCCAGCATGCTTGGGCAAACTTGAGAAAGGCTCAACCCCAGCTGCAAATGTTTGCTTGCTCTTCTCATTCTAGTCAAGGTGTCACAACACCATCACTGATGAAGTCAGGCTTTCCAGAAAGAATGGAAGAAATCTCTTCAGATTTCTGTGGCCACAGTGGGGCTAATTCATTTGGCCATTATTTCCTTGAGGAAGCCTCCCATGACCTCTCAAGTTCAGGTTAGGTGACTTTCTTTGGTACCACTGCAACAGCTCTATTTCCTTTCTCAGAACGCTCTTCACACTGTGTTATTTCCTGGCGGTTTGTTTGTTTTTGTTTTTGTTTTGTTTTGTTTTTGCCCATACCCATCTCCTTTAGTGCTATGTTCCCAAAGTCAAGCAGGCAGAGCACACAGGACACTGCAGACATTCACTAGATGGAATGAATCCCATAGGTGTGGTGGTAATGGCTCAATATAATACGAGAGGTGTTGTTCTTTCTGAACAACGTAATAAGATATGCATTGTATAGGCATCTAGAATCTAACTACTTACCTATCTTTAAAATTTTATTTCCAGTCCTCACTCTCAGTGTTGGTGAGTGTCAACTGGCTCAAGTTTTGTAGAGAACAATGGACAATATGTCACAAGGGACTTCAAATGTTATGATTTGAACCAAAAGTTACTTCTAGAAATAGGTCCTAAGGAAGTAAATACAAATACAAAAGAAGGATGTTCACTATACTGTTATTTATACTAGAAGAAAATTAAATGTTTCCAGTAAGGGAATGTGTAAATAAGGGATCAGTTTTTTGATTGCACATTGTGCAACCATGAAAACACACACACACACAAATATTTTCAAAGACTATTTAATGACTCAGGGAGAATTTCATTCCACAAGGTTAAGCAAAAAAAGCAGGACACAGGACATGGGTTTTGTGCAATGGTGCCAGAGAGGCTGGCGGCAAGATGGTGGACAGAGTTTTGGGATACATGGCAATGAAGTTTCTAGTCAGATTCAGGAGTAAGAAATTTAAACCACAGTTGTAGGGACCTAACCATTTTGGGGAGGAGCGTTCCTGATGGACAGGCTCTGCATTTCAAGAAAACGGAAGATTCAGCTAAATGACAAGAGGTTGCTATGGAAGGAAAAGAAGGTTCAAACCTCATAGGAATCCCTATTCGCAGATGGATGCCCTGACAACCTGAAACATCTCTAATTAGCTGAAGAGGAAAGGCTCAGGAAGCAATTTAAAAAAGTTAAGCGGCCTCTGTCAGTAGAACAAGGTGTCCAGCCATTGCCAGAAGACCAATGTAGCATTGACCAGGCTTTGTGTGAAGAACACTACAGAGTTGACCAGCCTCAGCCAGAAGAACGTAGCAAAAATGTAGACTTCATTATTATTCCAAAGAAAAATTAATCATCAAATGAAAAAGCACAAGAAAAAAGTGAACAAGTACAAGCTAAGTGCGCTACTAAGAAACAAGAATCTGAGAGGAGAAAATGAGAGAGACAAAGTTCAAAAGCTCTACAAAATGAAAAAAATGCAAGTGTTCAAAAGATTGAGCAGAAAGACTAAACATAAAAAGGTCTAACCAAACTTGAATTTACAAATGGCGTATCTTCTCTCTCTTTTTAAAAAGATTTTATTTATTTATTTGATGGAGAGAGACAGCGAGAGAGGGAACACAAGCAGGGGGAGTGGGAGAGGGAGAAGCAGCCTCCTTGCGGAGTAGGGAGCCGGACGGATGTGGGGCTTGATCCCAGGACCCCGGGATCATGGCCTGAGCTGAAGGCAGATGCTTAATGGCTGAGCCACCCAGGCGCCCCACAAATGGTGTATTTTTAAAAAAATAAAATTAAAAAAAGCTGTCAGATGCTTTGTCCTTAATCAAGGATTAAGCTATGTGCTGTCTATTGAGTTCTTTTGAATATGTAATGTACCTCCCAACAATTAACTAAATTTATCAACATAAACTGGAATGCTAAGCTATACAGATATCATGTCTAAATATTTTTGTTCCCATAAAGGAAAATTTTCCATATATGATCTACAGAATAAGATTTGTTTCTTATTTGCCTCTGAGGAAAGTTGGCCTGAAGGATGGAAAGAGCCTTCTATTTGGATGACAGGTTTAAGTATGTAATACTTTTGTATCACATGAAATTCAGGGGAAATGAAATGTTTTGAAAGTTTAAAAAAAAGCAGCTTGTGGGTGTGTGGGTGAGGGTCTTCACACCAAAGATGTCTCGACTCTGCTCCTTACCCATTAGCCACTTCACTACCCGCCCCTCCCAAACAACTCAGCTTCCTGGGTCTCCGCCAGTGAGGGGAAGGCCCTGACCCAGTATTAATGAGCAACATGAGGAGAAGTGCTCTGTGTCATGGTCTTTTTGGGGCAGGGGGTGGCAGTAATACTTCAGCTCTCATCTCCCTCAGGGGCAAGGAGCACCCAGGGTCTTCTCTGGGCATCGGGGAAGGGCTCCGAGTGCCCGCGGTGCCTCCCTGTCTCTGATGGTGTGTCCAGCACTCAGACTGGTGTAGACTGTTGTTGTTTTGTATGAGCGAAATTGTTTTTACTAAACAGATTTAATAGTTGAAAAAAAAAGCAGCACACACAATTATATGTTCTGTATGATCCATTATTAGTCTCTCTCTTTCTCTTTCTCTCTCACACACAAACATACATTACATACATAAGAGAAAATATCAGCAAGAAAGATCTCTGTTTATTACCATCCTTGGATAACTGTTTATTTTACATATTATTTTATATTTCTAAGCCCCCATTAGTGGGCATTCATTACTTTTAAAATCAGAAAAAAGAAGTTAGGGTAATAACAAATGCCAAATTCTTATTCCTGTGTTTCCTTTTTCTAAAACACCCAGATCAATACAAGGAACATGTGGCCTGGGGGAGAAAAAGCACATGGATTTTCTTCCTTCCGGATAGTTCCAACTATGGCCACTACCAGACACCAAAGGACATGTGGGCTACCTCCTCCTAAGTAATTGTTCTTATTAAAGCAGGAGTAAGGTATGTAAAGCAAAGTAGGCAGAGTAGAGGGTACATGCCACTACCACATATAAAACCACTGGCACTTTTTGCAAATTCTGCTTCCCTCTCCTGTCTGCTCAGGCCTAGCCCACTGTGGGTTGGAAACATACAGCTGTGGTAGAGTTCACTGTCCTCCCCTCACAGGGCATTCTGGATTGTAAAACATCTCTTTTCTTTGACACTCTGTTCCTTTTTTCTCCCACTGTCTCTATCCCCAAGTTACTCCACCAGGCCACTGTGAAAGAATGAAATAAAAATATGTGGAACATTCTCAGCCCCTCAGAGGGTGGGTGGAATCAGAACAGGAAGAACAATCTCGGTTTCTGTTACTGCCCCTGCTGCTCTGTGTACTTGTCATCCAACAAAACATAATTCGTCCTCTCCATTCTTTTCTTTCAAGTAAGTGATTAAAGACAATTTGTCAATAAAGGTTCCTAGTTACGTGGCCAGATTTTCTCTTCAGCATTTATTGTATGGTCTACTTTGTAAGCTTGGATTTAGATTTGGTGATATCAGGATTCACAACATTATGTTTTGTGCCAGTACATTTTATTTCACTGGGCTCTGAATAATCAGAGAACAGCATTTTCTTTTTTTTTTTTTTTAAATATTTTATTTATTTTTTAACAGAGAGAGAGAGACAGCGAGAGAGGGAACACAAGCAGGGGGAGTGGGAGAGGGTGAAGCAGGCTTCCCGCTGAGCAGGGAGCCCGATGTGGGACTCGATCCCAGGACCCTGGGATCATGACCTGAGCTGAAGTCAGACACTTAATGACTGAGCCACCCAGGCGCCCAGAGAACAGCATTTTCTAAATAACTATTTTACTCAATACCAACGAAAATACTCATGTGTTTATGTTAATAAAATATAAAAATCTGGGACCAAATTTGTTTACTGAGCCAATCACTTGGAAGTACCTTTAGGAATCAAATAGATTTAATGTATTTTTTAACTAGGGCTGATTTTTAGAAGTGTTTTCACTTAAACTATAATAAAATGATAGTTGTAAAGGCAATGAATATAATACTAGGTATGTAGCCAAAATAAATTCATTGTCATACTTGAAAGCACATACCTTATTTTAATGTACAAGATATGACATGATCTGAAAGTGTCTTGTTTCTCCATTTCTCTTTCACTGGAAATTCCTCAGGAATCCAAACCAACACTAAAGGAAACAGAGAAAAAAAAAATAAACAGGACAATGCTCATGTAAAGAACAAAGGTTAACACATGACATCAGGTCTCTTTTTATTTACTTCGTTGAAATTTAGTCAATGAAGAAAATTATTAATTTGATTTTTTCAACATTTATTTATTCAACGAGTCATGAGCTCAGGAGATGGTCAGGGCTAGAATCCTGACTCTGCCTTAATAATGGTGTAATCTTGGACAAGTTACTTATTTAACCTCTCTATGCCTCAGTTTCCTGAGTTGTGGGTACCAAAAGACATCACACAAATCACACAGCTAACAGCATCTTCACAGTTGAGTAAGTGTGATGAAGGAAAAATACAGGGCACTGAAGATTGATTTTGGGGCTGCTTTTTCAATGAACTGCAGAAGTTAAACTTTTATGACAGGTTCTTGATATCACGCTTTTGTAAAATCAAGAACTTCTGAAATTTCCACTGTCATATGCCCACCCATTATTTGTAACTTTACTGAAAAAAGTAAAATTTAAAAGTTGAGCACTCTTAATTTGAAGATTATGGTATGTTTATGTGTATTAAGGTGTTTAAAAAGAAATCCTAGCACCTGAAGGGGGGGAGGAATCATTCACTCCATTTGAATACAATGACAAACGAGTCAATAGCTTACAAATATTTAATTTTCCAACATGGCTCTTTAAAAACGTAAGAGTTCCAAAATTCTTAGAATTTTTCAAAATTCTTATTCTTAGAAAGGTTGGATGGAACAGTGGTTCAGGGTCCAGGCTCTGAAATCAGAAGACTGAGGATCTAGGCTCTGACATTTTGCTGGTTTTTAAGCTTTTGGCAAGTTCCTCCACCTCTTTTCAGCCTCAGATTCTTCATATTTAAAGTGGGGGATAACCAAACTTTCATCACGAGTCACGAGGCTGTTGTAAAGATTAACTGATACAGTCTAGCAAACATCTAGCAGCATTCAGCACACGGTAGACACTCCAAAAAGTGGAGCTGCTTAGCCAAAAGGGAACTTCCTTCCTAAGGATTTGCCACTATTAAGACCATTAAGAACCTGTCAATGTTTCATTTTCCCGTGTTTTTTAAAAAAGGCAGTTTTTCTGTATACATAGTCTGTGGTCCAGGAACACTAACGTGACATTTGGGAGTAACACGACTGGTTAAAACTTCACTGCGCAATCAGTGTTTGCATTTATTCCAAATTCCCATCAATCCCTCAGTTGCGAACGATACTAACATTAGGGTAAGTCAAAAATTCATTTTGCACAAAGGAATTCAACCCAGGATTTCTGACTTACTAAGAGCTGAGATCGCGTTTAGAGTGCAAAGCCCACCCAGCAGCGCCTAAGCGTTCCCTCAGCAAGACCTGTAGGCCACCAGCCGTCGCGTCGCGGGGCAGCCTGAAGGATGCTGAAAACCTGAGGCGAGAGTCGGGGCCTCACAGGCGGGGCCCAGATCTGGGTTCATAAATCCCAGGGCTGGGGTCGGGCTCCCCTCCCTTTTCACACACCTCTCTGGCCTCTCCATGTCCCGGGGTTCCGTCTCCCTCCAGAGGGGACCCTGCGCCTCGTCCGTCTCCTCCCGCCCATATTTGGGTCCCATCCCATCCTGCCTGGCGCTGGAGCGGCCAATCAGGAGGCGGTCTCCTCGCGGGGGGGCGGGACAAGAGGGGCGGAGCTGACTGGCGGAGTCTGAAGTCGCCTACTTCAGTCGCGCGGCGGTAGAGGGGTGCGTCGGCTGAGGGTGCAGACGTGTCAGCCGAGGCTGCTTGCTACGTTCTGCGAAGCCAGTCGCACGCCATGGCGGATAGCCGGGATCCAGCCAGCGACCAGATGAAGTTCTGGAAGGAGCAGCGGGCCGCGCAGGTATAGCCTGCGTCCCCCGAGCCGGCCCGAAGGCTTTCGCAGAGAGCTGGGCGTCGGCAAGTAACGGCCCCGGCTTCGCCTGCGCAGCGGCGTTGCGGGGGGCTGTACCACTGATCACGGGCCAGGGTGGGCGCTGCTTTTCAGTCCCGGTGGACTGTTCCATTCGCGGGAGGAGAGGCGAGGGTTCTGGGGGGCACGCCTGCAGGTTTTGTCGTTGGCCGCAGGGCGTGGGTGATTGGCTCCGAGTTTTGCAGTTTTGCCAGCTGGGACAGAGGTCGCAGTTTGAGGGAGGAATGAAGGCTCGTGGGGAAAGAGGCAGAGAGCTACAGCTGCAAGAAAGGAAGTGAGGGGGGGAAATGGGAACGGGGCTCTCGCCTTGACCTAGCTCCCGCAATAACTACAAGCTTCCATATTTGCGGGGTGCTGTGGGGGCAGGGATCGTGCTTTATCATCTCGATATCCCCAACAGCAGTCACAATACCAGATGCCCCGTGCGTGCGGCACTCAACGACGAAATAAAGAATTTTTACGGCCATGATTTCATTTGCATTTAAAAACACCATGCCTAACATTTTAGAGCTAGAAGCGACATTAGGGATTGGTTAATGCGTTTATTCACACGTATTCTTTGAGTGCCTGCCTGTGCTAGTCACTGTGCTGAGACAAGGTGTACAAATGCCAGTGAGGCAAGAACTAGAGCCTAGAGAAGCTGCAAGTCTAGTCAGGGAGACAACACAGATAAATGATTACCATACGGCGCGGTGAGGGCTCTAATACAGGTTATTTGTAAAGTGTCAAGGGAGTGACGGGACTTGGCTGGAAAGCTTCCCAAAGCACGTGATATCTGAACAAGAACTTTGAAGATGAGAAAGGAGTTCAGCTCCGTGGTGGTGGGTGAGGCATTCCTGGCCAGTGTCCAGGGGCGCAGAGTCTCAAAGAACATCTTTGAGCAGGTTGGATTAGTTGGGAGTGCTTCTGATCTGAGTCTTCTCTGGTCATATTGGTCCAGAGAGTCTTGAGAGACTTGGCCATTTCCCATGGCAGAGAGAGGGCTAGAGCCATGCCTTTTCTCATCTCAGTGCTCTTTCTCAAAACTGGGTTAGTATTCATGAACGGGAGTATTAATGCTAAGTGCCCATGGATTGCTTTATAATTCCCTGCTCTTGAGAAGGTTATGCCCCTCTAAGGGCCTGGCACATCTCTCTTCTTGTTTTGTCCTTTATTATATGCCAGGAGGGTAGTTCAGTTTTTCATGAGTTCCTAAAGTGAACCAGAGAGACTTAGAGTCTTATTAAGGACAGGCAGCTAGTTAGTGGCAGAGTCAAGATTAGAACTTAGCTGCTGGGGAGCAGGATTCTTTCTACATCTAGTGGTTGCTAAATCCTGATTCACATTGAAGTTTTCATGATACTCTGTGAACTGAGAAAAATATGGACAATGTAATAAGTTTTTCATAAAGCACAATTTATTCATTTTTAAAGGACCCCCCCCCCCACTTTGTTCTGAGACTAGCTTGCCTCTTAATTTTGAGAATCATTAACTGTTGTTAAATCATTACAACACTAGTGGCGATTTACCCTACATGGTCGCCCATGTGTGAAACATCTGGCTCATGAGAACACATCTATAATGGGGGGCTCATAGTTGAAATACTGTTGTCTCCTCTGCCTATGGCATGTCTGTGCACTGTGTACATGGTCCTGATTGGCAGTCACTTTAATGTCTTGTTGTTCTTCACTTTTAGCTGCTCTTGGTGAAAACTGCTTATTTCTTTGAGGTGACCTCCTCCCCCTGATCCTCCAAAGGGAATTTTGCATATGTCCCTTACGTTTTATAATTTTCCAATGCTTTTTATGGAAAATTTCAAACATTCAGAAAAGTTGAGGGACTCATGCAGTGTATACTTATATATTCACCACATTTTGCTATGTATCTTACATTACATGTTATTCTGTTTGTCCATCCCTTTGTATATCCATTAACCTCCCCCTTTCTTGTGGGTACATTTTAGAGTAGACTGTGGACATCAGTAGGCTTCACCCCTAAACACTAGGCATGCAAAAGAGAGTTCAATGTTTATGTGTTTAAGGTAATATGTACTGTGAAATATACAAATATTAAGTGTACCATTGCATGATATTTTGATAAACATATACACCTGTGAATCCTATTCCCTCATCAAGATACATAGACAATTATTGTTACCCTGGAAAGTCCCCTCATGCTGTTTCCCAGTGATTTACTGCAGCCCTTGCAATCTTGCCCCAGGCAACAGCCATTTTGATTTCTTTTTAACCATTGGCTTATGTACTTTTGTGTGTTAACACTTCTTTCATTCAGCAAAAATATTTCAAGATTAAAAAAAGAAAAAAATGTTTTAAGATTTATTCATGATGTTGTTTGTATCAGTAGTCTGTTATTTTTATTGCTGAGTAGTATTCCATTGGATGAATACAGCACCATTTGTATATCCTGTTGCTGAGCATGTGGGCTATTTCCATTGTTTGGCTGTTATGAATACAGCTGCAATGAAAAGTCTTAAACAAATATTTTTGTGCACATATGCTTTCATTTCTCTTAGGAAATACCTGCAGTAGAATTGTTGGGTCATAGGGTAAGTGAATATTTTATGAGAAACTGCTAAAGCCTTTTTCCAAAGCATTTATACCATTTTACACTTCCGTCAACTGTGTATGAGAGTTCCAGTTGCTCCACATTCTGTCAACTTTGGTGTTGCCAGTCTTTTAATTTTAGCCATTCTTGTGGGTATGAAGTGATGTCTCATTGTGGTTCTAATTTGCATTGTTCTGATGACCAGTGAGAACTGAGCGTCTTTTCATGTGCTTATTGACCACTGGTGTATGTTCTTTTGACATAGCTGTTTAAGTCTTTTGTCCTTTAAAAACCTAGACTGTCTTTTTATTATTGATCCATAGCTCATATTTGAAATTATATGTGGGCTAATTGCTGTAATAATTCCGAAATGTGTAATGGTATAAGCATAATAGAAATTTATTTCTCTCTTTACATGATGGGCCAAAGTGGTTTGGGGTGAGTACCCTATGGCCCACAGTTATTGAGGGAGGGTTCCAGGCAGACAGAGGCTCCCCCTTTGACTACACTTAGCTTTAAAGGTTGCCCTGGGCATCACTGTCCAGCCATAGAAGGTTAAGAGCATGGAGGAGGATATGTGGGAGGTTTAGGGACCAGGCTCTAAGTGGAGTAGGTCACTTCTACTCATCTTCCATTGGCTACATTAGCTTCAGTGGCCTGCCTACCAGTGAGGGCAGCTGGGAAATGCAGTCTACCCTTGTCCAGGTAGCCAACTTACTATGTTATCCAAACCATACGTTCCATGTGAAAATCTGTTTAGCCATTTCTGGTGATGTGGTGATGGGCAAACAGATAAAATCTTTTTTTAAAGATTATGTCATTTTTACTTTCTGACATTAAAATATTCTTTCTCTTAGAAAATTATGATAATAATGGATGATGTGTGTGTATGTGTGTGTGTGTATGGTTTTTTTTTTTTTTTTTAATCTCCCTGTACTTGGCAAATGCCTCTGTGTAAGTGGGCAGCTCTGTATCAACATCCTCCCACTCTCCGGTTTTTTATTTTTTTCTTTTCTTTTCTTTTTTTTTTTGTAAGTAGGCTCCAACCAGTGTGGAGCCCAACACGGGGCCCAAACTCACAACCCTGAGATCAGGACCTGAGCTGAGATCAAGAGTCAGATGCTCAACCAACTGAGCCACCCCGGTGCCTCTTTAGTTTTTATTTTTATTTTAAGGTTTTATTTTTGATAGGATTATTCTAAATGTTTGCTAATGATTGAAAACCAATAGCAATGTTTTGACCATTTCTTGCTGGAAGGCTTGATAACTCACCAAGAAGAGAGAGAGAAAAAAAACCCAAAACATTAGCAATTGTTGTGACACTTTGACTATTACACATACTAATATAAAACAGCCTGGCTTGAAAAACAAACATTTCCCATTGGGTGAAGGAGGAGGTGTGTTCAGTCTGTGTGTGTTCAGAGATCCAGCCCCCATATGACTTTGAGTCTGACATCTTCCTTGTAAAAGGCAACTTTTATTTTATTTTTTGCTGGAATTAAAACCACCCACTAGTTCTGTCTCTGGGATTTTTTTTTATTTTCTTGTGTCATTTGCTCCCCCTCCCTTCCCGCACTCAGTGCAACAGCATGGACAGGCAATTCTTTGCGTGCCTGATAGATCTTATTGTCCCTTGCTCAGGGACCTGTTGTTAGTCTAAGGCCATAAAAGTTGCAGATCTGGTAGCAGTTAGGACACTGCTGAAATGGCCTGTTTAGAAGCTTTCAGTATACCTTATTTAGTACCAACGGGATCCATTTGTGTTCTTTATTAAGAACACAGTTTGAATATTATAGTAACGTTGTAACAGATGGTGACTACACTTACCATGGTAAGCATTGAGTAATGCACAGAATTGTGGAATCAATATGTTGTATGTGTATGTTAATTATACTTAAAAAAAAAAAGGCTTGATTTTTTTTTCTTACCCTTTTTGAAAAGATTTCACGTTTTCCATGATATGTTATTTAATATATTTTTGAGTGGCCATACCGTAGGTGGAGGGTACAGGATAACTTAGACAATGAGTAAAATAGAATGAAAATCAGTCTTCTTGAGCTTAGAATGACCTACTGGCATTGACTTATATAAGGCACCGGTGGCTTAACCATGATGAAGTCTGCTTATAGGACAAAGTGCATCCCAGTGATGAAGTCTCTGTGTGTAGCCCAGGAAGCATAGTTTTTGGTCATTAAGGCAATCAGAAACATTTCCCAGTGTTATCACTTCATGTATTTTGACCTTGTGAATCGCCCTGGTATGATGTGGCTTAATTAAGGTAGGGTACCTTCTGATGCTTAGAATGTCTTAAGGTTAATTAAAAAAAAAAAGCCCATCAGACTACATCTGGAATTTAGTATTAAATGGCCTATGTGGTAGTTAGGGTTTTCCACATTTTCTAGTGATGATAAGCCCTCTTTGGGCAGGAGCCAGTATTAACCTTCTGGTCGGTTGCCTAGTGTGTATTTTGTGTGCAGTGCTGAATTCTGCTCTTTGTCTTGACCGAATGGGTGGCTATAGGGAAAGAATTCAGTATGGAGTGTGGTCAGAATGAGCACTCACTTGTTAGAGTTATTGATGCAGCCTGCCCTTTCTCTTCCTTTACCTTCTTCCTTATTTCTTAGACATTTCTCCTTGATTCTTGGTGTAAAAAAAAAAAAAAAACCCTGAAGCTTCATATTATGGAAAATTTCAAACCAGAACTGAAGTAGAGGGTCGTGTAATGAACCTCCCAAGTGCCTTTATCTCCAAAAAATAAGGACTCTTTAAGAATACCATTGTCACTCAGCCAGTCAGGGTGTTCACTTTCCCTGATTGTGCAGAAAAAAGTTCACCTACAGACCTGAGATGACTGTCTTTAGAAAGGCCTACTCGCAAGGGTGGCCCCTGGCTGGCGTCTGGAAGTTGGATTTCGGGAAGGCTCCCCGACCTGAGCTGCTAAGAGTGGCTGACTGTGCCGGAGCCATGCAAACAATGTGGTATTTACTGAACCCCTGCTTTCCTGCTGGGAGCCAGAGGGCACCTCCACCATCAGCTCCTTATATGAACCCTGTGTGCTGAGTCTCTAATGAGCTGCCCTGCTAGACAACATTTCACAGGTGTTGCCACATCTCGGTGGGGGATTAAGCGTGTCCCGTGTGACCTGCCCTGGGAGAGGACCCTGGAAGCTTACACTGGTTTCCTCTGGACTTCACTCCATGTGCCTTTCTCCTTGCTGGGGTTTTGCTTTGTATTAAAGTGCTATAATAAATTAGAGCCTGAGTATGACTGGGCTGAGTCCCATGACTCCTCCTGGGGAATCACCTGAAGGTGGGTGATCTTGGGGACCCTTGGCACATCTTTCTTTCTCTCTGTCTGCTTTTTAATGCTTTGTTCAAACCCAGATCTGAATAAGGCTCATACATTGCGCCAGTTGATATGTCTTTTACGTTTTTCTTTATCTTCTGGTGGTTATAAACACAGTTTATAGTGGTTTAGTGAAGAACTGAAGGGTTAGACTTTATAGGCAGGATTCAAATTGTGGCTTGACTGCTGGGCAGGTTACTTCACCTCCCTCCCCCTTGGTTTCTCCATATTAAAAATGGGATAATAATTCTCCTTACCTTGAAGGATTGTTGAGGACTCATTTATGTAATACATGTGTGTTAATTAATATATGTAATTACCCAGCACATAGAATGCATACAGGACATGTTAGCTCTGTTGTTTTAAGAAATGCTGTAGTGTTGTGATTAAGAGTTTGGGTTCTTGAGCCAATTTGCTTGAGTTCAAATTCTGATTCTGACCTTTTCTAGGTGGGTGACCTGGAGCAAGTTGCATAACTTCTCTGTGCCTCAGTTTCCTTCTCTGTATAACGGGGATTATACTAGTACTTACTTTAGACAGATGGATTAAATGCGATAACCCAAGTAGAGTTTAGAACAATGCCTACATACTGAGCTGTTGTTGTTGTTCTGAGGTTTGAGAACGTCTAGTAAGTAAGACCTCTCACACACACATTCCATACCCAAGCTGAATCAAGAGTCAGCGGGATGAGTGAGTTCCAAGTGTTACTTTTATTACTGGTAGAGGCTTGATTGGAGAATGTGGCTTAGGAGTTTTGGCCAAGAGGGCTTGCTGAAATCACATCCCTGTGTTGAATTTAGCTCTTGCATTTAGGCAGTGGAGATTACCAGGCCTACCCCTGGGAGAGCAGGATGTGTACTGCCTGTGGCCACTGGCTTCCAAAGGGGAGAAGGGTGGGGGCCCTGTGCAGGCCTAGGTTCTTTTCCCAAATTGCCCAGTCCCTTGGAATGGGCCAGGAGGCCTGGAGCGCTCCAGTTTCTCCCCTTTCCCCCCAAAAAATTTGAGGGCCAGGACAGTCTTTGGTTTTCTGTACATAGGTGTGCACATTGCAGGTATTTGATGAATCTTTATTGAATAAATATAGAGTGTTAAGCAATAATTTACTAGAAAATATCAGGTATATTCTGTGTTGATCTCTGAGAATGAGAAGCTGTCATTATGACTCCTTTGGGATTGAAAGTTAGGGATGGGCTGTATTACCAATCTTTGTCAATTAAAAAATGGAAGAATGATGTTTAGTAAGTTCTTAGAACTTCTGTAAGCAGAGGGCACTAATAAATGGAAACTCTTGATAGAATATTTTATCAGACTCCAGCCAAAAATTAGAAAGAGCAAAGCCAAAATGGAATTTTACTTTGAGTTCCTGCTTTTAATCATGGTGTCAGTTTTAGCCAAGCCAAAGTCCTTCTTTGCCAATTTCTGCAGCAGTTTTCATAACATTTGTCTAAAGATGTTTGATCAGAATTTGAAGTTATAAATTCAAGTATTTCCCATTTATTTTTGGAAGGGGAGGTGTAGGGAGAGGGATAGACTTTTGTTGCTTCCTTCTCCTACTTAGAAATAATCTTTCTTGGCCATTTTGTGTTGGTCCATAGTTTAATTTATTCACATGTTGAATCCAAGCATTTTAAAAAAGATTTTACTTATTTATTTGAGACAGAGAGAGAGAGAGGAGAGGAGCTGAGGGAGAGGGATAAGTGGACTCTGTACCAAGCACAGAGCCCAAAGTGGGGCTCAGTCCCATGACCCTGAGATCATGACCTGAGCCGAAATCAAGAGTCGGATGCTTAACCTATGAAGCCACCCAGGAATCCCACACAAGCCTTTTTTTGTGTACTGGTTGATAACAGCATCGTGTCAGGTGTCAGGGATATAGATGTAAAACAAGTACACTATCTGGAGAGGAAAAACAGTGAAGCAAATAGGGAATTATAAATATTTTGTTCTTTTGGTTCAGGAGAAGCATGTGTGAATGTCATGGATAGTTGTCAGCCAGAAAGATGTAAATATCTTAACAGGTACAAATGCCGCTTTTCATGAGAGAGAGAGTTCTTAGAATTCTCCAGCAATGAAAAGCTTTTCTTTCATTAAAAAATTCTAGTTCTAAAGTGATCTGAGTTTAAAAACAACAACAACAACAACAACAACAACATAATAGTCTGCAAGTGGGAAGATATCTCTTTGCCCATCATACTTGTTATATATAACAAGTAGACCGGTGCCCCAACATTGAAATCTGTGTAAAATCACTTAAATTCTCCTATCATACAGCATCACCCATTAAATGAGAGTAATAACATGTCTCTCACTGATTATTGGAGGCTTAAGTGAGGTGACTTATGTAAAGGTAGGTAGGATAAAGCCTCGCATATGGCAGGTGCTTCAGAAATGGTAGTTACGAAGGGAAATTAGGAATTCTGTACAGTTCTGTCAATTGCATTGATCCTCTGTCCTTCTTGGTTAGCTTGGAACCAGAAATGGCCACCCTCTGTCCTATTACTAGAGAAAGCCCAGAGCTGGCATCCTGGGATGTTGTTTCTTTGGTCTGTTGCTTGCAAGAACCAGGCGCACAGGCTGCGGGGCGTGGCTGTGTTCTGGGTTACCGCACTCACTGACCTGCAGGGGCCCCCTGTCCTGTTGTTTGTGCGGAACATAGAGATTCCTCTTGCCAGGCAGCCTCTATGGTCCGTGGGGACAGGCGTGGGGGCGGGGTGGGGGGGACAGGGACAATGCCGGTGGAATGAATGAGTGAGTGTTGAACTGAGGGTGCCTGAGGGACCCTTGTTCTTAATGCTGCACCCTCTGGATGGCACCATGAGGGGTCCATGTTGGGATGGTTGAGCTTCTAATGTGACCCAGGTGCCTACGGCTGCTTTTTGTGTCCTTGACCTGCAGACAGGCTCAGACTTATTGTTCCCTCCAGCTCTTTCCCCCCTATCATCCGTATAAAGCCTGCTGCCCTGTTGCTGCCCTCAGCCTTGTCGGGCGGCTGCTGGCCCCACTGTTTGTGGGCTTTTTGTTTCCCCTTCTTCTCTCCTTTCATCCCCTCCTGACCCTCTGTCCTTCTCAGCTGGTGCTGGCAGTAGCTTCACCTGACTGGACTCACCTAATCAGGCATCCTCTTCCAAGTCTTCCGTTCTGGCTATTTTTGTGGTTGTTTGTAGCCCCAGAGGGCTGGTTTTGACTGCTCTCCACTTACTAGTTCAGAAGTATTCGAAATGCTGGAGATTGCTACAAGTTTGCCCTAAACCAGAACGAAAACATTGTATTTAGAGTGGGGTTGATCGCAGTGTTCGGTTCGTGGCGCTGACTGTGGAATTGGACACAGGGTGCTCACTGCCTTCTTGCTGAGGCACCACCTCTCCTCCCTTCCTTTTCTCACTGCTGTTCTAGAGACACTGCATTCATAACCTCTGCTTCCTTCCCTCCTCCGCATTCCTTGGCCTGCTCACTGTAACTTACACCTCCAGTGTCACAGATTTAAAGTCGGACACTGGTCAGAATCCTTTATTACAGGACCTCAGATGCTCCCTGTCAGAGTCATCTTTTCCTTGGTTCAAGTCACACTCTCAGTAGTGTTCAGTGGCTGGCTCTCTCTCGTTTTGTGATTTTATTTACTATTGAAACTGTCATGGGACTGGTCACCAGAGGCCCCAGGTTTCCAAGACCAGAAGCCTCTTTTCAGTCCTCAATTCCATTGGTCTTTGTGCAGCAAGTACCTCTGTTGGCTTCTGTCCCGAAATCTCTGTCCCGGAGTTGCGAGTCCATGATAGGCTTCTGTTTCTTCCCTGCCTCCTCATGAGTTCTTTCTCCTTCGCTGCCTCTTCCCTTTCCTTGTGAATGCTCTGTCCTTGGTCTCTTCTATCTCACCCTGTCCCTCTTCCACGTCCGGCTCCCTCATGGTCACGGGCACACACACATTCCTCCGCTCCTGCCCCTCTTCGGTCAGCATTTAGTGGCCGTAGTTTTGGTGTATCAATCTTGACAAAGGAATTTACACACTAAATATAGCTGCTTTTGAAAATATAGCAGATTTTAAGACCTTGCTTTCCCAGCCTTGAGCGAACATCCTATTTCATTGAGTCTGAGACGCCACGCCCTGTGAAATGTACCAGTGTCTTATACACTACTCAGAAGGAGAAAACCCTGCCTGTCCAAACGAGGACTCGTGGCTAAGATGCCACAGATGGTAAGACATACCCCAGTTTTAAAGACCTTAAACTATTAAAAAATTGTGTATGTTATCATTGATGAACTCTGGTAATTAATATTTGTTTAAGAGCCTGTGCTCAACAGTGGCACGTTCTCTGAAGAATTTTCCCTCTCAGTTGTAATTATTTCTCTGAAGAAGGAATGTGGAGAAGAGGAATCTTATTTAGGGACTTTCCTCATAAAAATGATTACATATCATGGGTTAGCCTGGTGGTGGGTATTGAGGAGGGCACATTCTGCATGGAGCACTGGGTGTTATGCACAAACAATGAATCATGGAACACTTCATCTAAAACTAATGATGTAATGTATGGGGATTAACATAAGAATAAAAAAATGATTACATATCTATCATACGCTTCTTTGTTTTATATGCAGTCATTTTAAGCTGAAGATGTGGTAACTCCAAATGAAAATTTCATGTTTTTAAATTCACATGGGCAAGTGAAAATTAAGCATAGTTTAGGGAGTTTTTAGAAAGTAATTAGAAAAGTGATTAGAGGGCGCCTGGGTGGCTCAGTTGGTTAAGCGACTGCCTTCGGCTCAGGTCATGATCCTGGAGTCCCAGGATCGAGTCCCAGGATCGAGTCCTGCATCCGGCTCCCTGCTCAGCAGGGAGTCTGCTTCTCCCTCTGACCCTCCTCCCTCTCGTGCTCTCTCTATCTCATTCTCTCTCTCAAATAAATAAATAAAATCTTTAAAAAAAAAAAAAGAAAAGTGATTAGAAGTGGACACTTGTGGTGATATAGTACCTTCATTAAAAATGTTTTTAGGGGGGCGCCTGTGTGATGATGTTGGTTAGGTGTCTGCCTTTGGCTCAGGTCATGATCCCAGTGTCCTGGTATGGGGCCCTGAGTTGGGCTCCCTGCTCAGTAGGGAGTCTGCTTCTCCCTCTCCCTCTGTCCCTTCCACTCATGTGCACACGCGCTTTCTCTCTCTCTCTCTCTGAAATAAATAAAATAAGACCTTAAAAAATGTTTTTAGGAACTTTATGACATGAGGGTGTATCACATTGCCTTCATTAAGTCAATACAAAATATAGATAATTTGAAAAACTTCTGATATTTGATTAGATGTAGGCAACGACCTTCTGACTTAAAAATTACTTTAGGAAAGAAAATAGAAATCTAAAGAAAATTAAAATGACCTATAATTATATCACCTAAATGTTATGATAGTTTCATTGTTATTAAAATTTTTCTGTGGGTGAAATTCTTTTTTTTTTTTAAAGATTTTATTTATTCATTTGAGACACAGAGATACAGAGAGAGAGAGAAAGCATGAGCAGGGAGAGAGGCAGAGGCAGAGGGAGAAGCAGGCTCCTCGCTGAGCCAGAAGCCCGATGTGGGGCTCGATCCCAGGACCCTGGGATCATGACCTGAGCTGAAGGCAGACGCTTAACCATCTGAGCCACCCAGGCGCCCCACTGTGGGTGAAATTCTTAATGGTGGCATAATACTTCATTAATTAACTCTTCCTCTATTTTTGGATATTTAAGCTACCTGTCAGCTTTTGCTGCTGTAAATAATATAACATTTAACACCGCCCGTAGACTGTGAGCTCCAAGAGAGCAGGAATGTTGATGTTTCCTGCTGCAATCCCCGGCATCTAACACACCATAGGCACCCCCTAAAAATTTTTGGAATGCTGTTGGGTGAATTTACTCTAAATCTTAATGCACACATTCTTCCTGACTCTGAATATACCTAGAGAGTAGAAAAGGGAAGCTAGGGAGATGATTTAATTGCTTCTTTTGTAGTATTTTTGGAGACATAGCTGGAATATAGTGTCCCTCAAGGCAAGCAGATGCATTATAAATGGTTTTCATTCCTTTTTGTCTTGGGTTCTGTGAGGAGGAACCTTTAACCTCGGAGTGTCCATTGTCACTTCCTCATAATATAAAGATGAGAAAAGAGGGCATTTTGAGGCAAGACTGTTGTTGCTCACACCGAGCTATTGTTATCTTCTAGAAATTTCTCTAAAGCCTTGCACTTTTTTTTCAGAATTTAAAAATTTGTTTTCCATGGTCCATTCCCCATCCCCACTGCTCATTTTATTTAATACAGCTTCATTTCATTAACTCTTTTCTTCTCAGCAAATACATGGCATTCTTCTCCTCACCTTCTAAGAAATACTCTCTTCTCTTTAGTTCAGGTCGGTTTCTCTCATCAAATGTTGCCTTAAACAGCCCCTGAAGTTGGAGATCTTTTTCTCTTGGTCTTTGCCCTCCCTTTGGACTCCCTTCTGTGTTGCTGACCCTGTTGAAGCTTTTTCTGCCACTTTTTGGAAGGCAGATTACATACACATTAGCATGTGTGAGGAAAACTGTTAAAAATTAGGACCAATGATCTATTAGAGCAAGGAAGAGAGGCTGGATGCTACATTTGTAATGGAGAAACCCGGGTTTACTTCTTAGAATGAATGGTGTTGTGGAGGACATTCCTGCATTGGGTGGGAGGGAAGCCCCATGGCGCAAAATTCCAGCATTCTCATTCCCAGCTTTCCATGAGTCCGGGCCATCAGGTGAGACCATCTCATTCTTTAATTCTTCACTCAGCTGTCCATTCATCCACCTTGCCGTGCATGTACCTCCTCTGGGTCTGGTTTTTATTCTTGACCATATCACTCTGACCGGGTCATCTGGAGGGGACGTGTGATGTGCCTTTATTGCTTCCATGAGTGATGTAAATGACAACTCTGACCTGTTTACCTTTCTTTTTCCGGAGCCTCTTGGTATCCTCTGTCGTGCTTCTGTCCTTTATGCGATGTCCCCTTAATTAATTAATTAATTAATTTTTTTTAGATTTCCTTCAGTGCTATGTTTATATGTTGAAAAGAGCATGGTAAAGTGTGGACAGATTGTTTGCTCAGACTCTTTTATTATTTTAATTGTGGATCATCCCAAAGCTTGAAGTCAGTAGTGCTTCATCCTGGCTTCACTTAGGAATTACCTGGGGAGTTAAAAAAAATCCTGATGCCCAGGCCTCACTGGGACTAATTATATCAGAAATCTCTAGCTATCTATGCATTAAAAAGCTCCCCCAGTGATTCCAGTGAAACTCAAGGTTTTAGGTTTAAACCAAAGGTGAAGTTGTACAATTTCCCCCTTCCTTTTTCTGATTCATTTTCTACTTTAAATGAAAAAAAAAAAAGTATCCATTGTCCCACGTATTAGCACATGTGTATCTTCAAAAGAGAGTGGCATGATTGGGTGGTACCTGGTGACCAGACCCTTAAACTCTCTTAGATTTTGGAAGAGTTTGCTGCTGGATGAGGAAGGGATGGGGCAAGAGAATCTGAATGGATGCCTACACACGTGTCATGGTGGTTAGAAAAAGAAACCTAAAATGCTTTGCTTCTGCTATCAGATCACTTCACATGGCCAGTAAAATGGTAGTGTGGGTGTGCCTGGTGTGGAGCCCTCATTTTGCATGAATTTAGTGCTTTCAATCCGCGGATTAACTCTGGGAGATCGTTGTTTCTTGTCCATTTTGCACATGCAGAACTGAGACTCAGAAATAGCAAGTACTATGCTCACACATACACATCTGGTGATTGGCAGAGCTGGAAGTCGGACCCAGGCTCTGTGATGCCAGCACTCATGATTTCCCTAAGGTTCCATGTCGGCCTCTTCCTGTTTTGATGTGAAAAGAACTCTAGTGGGTGTATGCGTCTTGTTTATTCATTCTGAAGAGTCCAAGATCTCTCTTGTTGAATGCATTTTCCCAAAGAGCTCATGGTATTTTTATAGTTTTTAAAGTGACCCCTCTCCTCCTAATATCCCCTTCTAGGGAAGAGACAGGTATTGACCTTCTTTTAATATTCAGAGCAGGTGTACCTGGAGAGGGAGAGTTATACACTCCACTCCAGGTCTATGAGAATTCTGTGCATAGTGCTTTTCTGGACACATGAAGTTGGTACTATGGACTTTCATCACTAGACCTTTTTGAGTTGTTCTCCTAGAATGGAGGTGGCTTGGCTTTGCTTTCCCCACACATCTCCCCTGGTTTCCTGGAGAAGGGGTAGCTGGGAGGCTTCTGATGTAACTGATCCTGGAGAACTGGGTGGACGAGAAAACTAATTCTTTGTTACACACTAAAATAACCTATCCCATTTCAGGGACATTTGACATCTTTAGAAAATTAATACTATAATCCATCTTACCAGCAACATTTTATTTTCAGTGACAATAAAAGCCATTGACCTTTTTTGGCTCTTTTTTGTTTTGGAATTGGAAAGAGATGTTGCAAAGAGCTGGCCTCCGCTGCTTGAGAGAAGTGAATGCTATCCGGGATGACCCACTTGAACATCTGTAGCACTCAGAAAGCAGCTGCAAGTTGACCATTGACCAGCATGGCTTCTCCAGAGACCATCTTCTTGCGATCAGTTTGGACATTCCGTGTTAAGCGCATAGGATCCCCTTCCCCGGGGGCTTCCTGTGTGGAGCCCGGTGGCTGTATCGAGAGCAGGGGCTGAGCGAGTTGGCAGCTAATTTAGCCATCTTTCTGCTCATCAGAGCAGATTTCTTGGCAGATTGGTGTTGAGATTTTTCAAGGATTTCTGAGATCCGCCTCTGAATTTCAGGCAGTGGCATATCTTTGCAGTATTTCAGCACCTCGGACACAGGAAATTTAAAAAGAGTTTGAGCAGAAGGTATAAAAATTGGAAAACAGTGTGCCCTCTGCCAATGTAAATAATGGTTTGATTGTACTGACTCTCCTGTGCTCTTTGTCCTTTTGTGTTTATTCACTTAGAAACCTGATGTCCTGACCACCGGGGCTGGTAACCCAGTCGGAGACAAGCTTAATGTTATGACAGCGGGGCCCCGGGGGCCCCTTCTTGTTCAGGATGTGGTTTTCACTGATGAAATGGCTCACTTTGACCGGGAAAGAATCCCTGAGAGAGTCGTGCACGCCAAAGGAGCAGGTGAGAGCCATGTTTATTTGTTGTAAAAGGATTGTTTCACAACACCTGGGTTAAAAATTACTTCTCACGGGGTTGGAGCTCCTTTAATAGAAGAGGCAAATTTCCATTCCTGGGAGAAAGGAAAAAAAGTGTCCACAAGGAGAGGAATTTGTAAATGATGGTTATTTCTCTGGATTGAACATGATATATAAAATATTTTAGTAAAAATGAAAGGGATCTTCCTTTTCTTCCATTGTGCACTTTAGTGAAGGAATAAAAATATGAAAATACAGACATGAGCATGCTGAAATTGTAGCTAGATTTAGATGGTGCACTGAGGGGATACATACTGGAGTGAACGGTGCAAAATTGAGGATAGTTGTGTTCAGGGGGTGGGTTTGTGGTGATTTTTCCTTTTTTGTCCAAAAGTTGTGTAAAACTTTTGCTTTTATTGCAGAAACGCAACATAGGGTGGTGTTTAAAAGAAAGCTGAAAATTCAATGAGACAAGAACGCTTGATAGAAAGGAAGAAAATGTTTTTCTCTTAGCTGCTTGCTCAGACTCCCAGTTAGAACTTTCTAGTTTCTTTATTTTTTCCTTCCATCTTCTCCAGCTTTTTTGTGTGGCTTTTCCATCAGGGCTTTGGTATGCTGTTCAGTTTGTAGTTTGGCCTGTTGTGTCTTCCTAAGTGTTTAATCGATCCTTTCTTTCCCTGTGTTTTCTCCTCTTCCCCCATTCTTCTGTTTCTCTCCTCCTTCCTGTACTTCCAGACCTCCTCAGACCCTGTGTCTCAGTCTTGACCTGCTACTTCCAGCCCCACTCATCTCTCCTTCCACTTGGTTCCAGCTGCGTAGCACTCGGTGTAGCACTGAGGGCTTTGCATTTTGCCCCCATCATTTTGTGTCAGGACATCTATCTCCCCTTTCTTCTGTCAATGTTGGAAGCTCCCAAAAGGCCAGTGCTGCACCATCTGTCTCTCTTGTCACCCAGATGCCTATTGAGGGCCCAGTGGTCTACAATGGTCTCACGATGAGGATTTCTATGTCTTTCTCATTAGGGGCTTTTGGCTACTTTGAGGTCACACATGACATTACCAGATACTCAAAAGCGAAGGTGTTTGAGCATATTGGAAAGAGGACTCCCATTGCGGTTCGATTCTCCACTGTCGGTAAGTCCGTCTGTTTGCATAACCCAACCCTGTACCTTCTTTGGGGCATTTATAACTACATTTCAAGGAAAGCATATTAGAAGATAGAAAAAAACACTTCTCCAAATGATAGCCAGGTTTTACAGTAGAAAAAATATTTTGAGACATGCAGAAAGTTCCTTTTAATTCTGTTTGTTGAGGTCTTAGGAAATCACACTCAGGCAGAGGCCAGCATTGCAATTCTGTGACATTTGGAAGGAACTTTCCTACAAGTGGTTGCCTCAGATGAAAGCGTGGAGTGGGGCACTTATTCAGCAACCACAATAGCTGCCCTTTATTGGGAATTAACTCTATGGCCCATGGTTAGACGCTTTACAGACATTAGCTGTAATCTCATCTGTAGATCCACGCTGCATGGTGGGGTTATTTCTATTTTTTTCAGTAATGCTAGTATGAATTAGATCTATCATGCTACATCTCAACACTCCACAACGCACGATTAATTCCGTTTCTCTTCACTCTGTGTTTGTGCATTTTAAAAATACTGTGGATGCAAAAATAAATGACATTAAGAGTAAGAATCTACATTTTCACTCATCTTCTTAATATTAACCTCATAATTTTAACGATTCAGTTATTCTCCTTATTTACTATCTTAATCTTTATAATTATTTTCTTCCTTTATTTTAATTTAAATTTTAATTACCTGTTTAAACAAAGCTATCTTACGTTAAATGGATAATCTTTTCCACTTTTATAGTTATGTACTCTCTTATTACTCTCAATTAATTCTTTTGTTTAATTGGTAGACTGAATTAGGTGGTAGATGGTAGAAATAATAACCCAGGCACTTAAATATCTGACTTCCTTCGAGGAAGTGGATTAGAAAGGATAGATCCCAGTGTTTCTTTATGACTTTACATTTCTTGGATGCCAGGTACTCTGGCTTATGCTTCATTTTTCCCATTTGAATTTTCTAGCTGGAGAGTCAGGCTCAGCTGACACAGTTCGTGACCCTCGTGGGTTTGCAGTGAAATTTTACACAGAGGATGGTAATTGGGATCTTGTTGGAAATAACACCCCCATTTTCTTCATCAGGGATGCCATATTGGTAGGTGATAAAGTATATTGCACTCTACATATGTTTGACTTAAATTGATTTCAAACACTCTGTATTGACTGGCATTTGAGGAGAAGCCCTGGGAAAAGCAGAAAGAAGAGAATTTGGGTTGGCTGGATTGCCTTTTTAAGCACATTTTTCTGTATTGAATATCTTTTTATAAGATCAAATAACAGTTACCGTTGGTCTTCAGTTTGGCATTTCAAGATTCACGGACTTCGTGGGAATAGTCCAGTTTTCCTTGTAGAGTCTAGAAGATTAATAAAAAGAGGCACTTTGCCTTGGAAACATGTAGAGGGTAAATTTCATTTTAGGGTTTGGCAGTGTAACATTCTAGGATTATCTTGTTCCAAGTTATAATCTGTAGACCTAGCAGTAGGCAATGTATAGTGTAAGACACCAAAATTCCTATAAACTTAGTTTTGGGATTTTTTTCTCTTTTTCTGTTTAGTTTCCATCCTTTATCCATAGTCAAAAGAGAAACCCTCAAACACACCTGAAGGATCCAGACATGGTCTGGGACTTTTGGAGCCTGCGCCCTGAGTCTCTGCATCAGGTAGGAACTCTTCTTTTTCACTCTATTATAATGTTTCACCTGAACTATGCCTCATCATGTGTTTCTCAAACAGCTTTGGCTATATCTCATTGGACTTGGTTTCTGACTTTCTTTTTGGGAGGCTTCCTCAGATTTCTTGACTCTGAAGAGTTTTATAATGATTGATTTTGTTAATCTTCCCCCATTCATAGCCCTTAAGTGATGCTAGAAACGTTATCAATTGATATTTAACAATATTAAGGATTAAAGTCTCTAGTACGAAGTAAAGCTCTTTATATTAGGGAAAGAAGGGAAAATTGTTACCAAACATATTTACTGTTAAAATAGATTTTGAGTAATAAGGTAGGCTACTTTTCCTATTTGTTTTTGCTTATCTTTATTGAATTCTGAGCCATGAGGTTAATGATTTACATATCATTCTGCTTTAAATTCTTGTTATTTTGTATAAATGATACTAATGATAACCTTTCCTATGGGAACTTGCTTAGTGTGTTCCATGTCATTAAGAGATTCTTTGGAAACTTAGGAATATCTTTAAAAAATCTAGGATGTTTTGATTGAAACTGGAAAAATTTTAGGATTTATTTTTCTGTTTCTTAGGTTTCCTTCTTGTTCAGTGATCGAGGGATTCCAGATGGACACAGGCACATGAATGGATATGGATCGCATACTTTTAAGCTGACCAATGAGAAGGGAGAGGCAGTTTATTGCAAATTCCATTATAAGGTACATGTTGCCTTTGGGGCAGAAGGTACAAGGCTCCTACACACGTCTCTTTACTTCTGAAGATTGGGAGAAGATCAAGGCTCCTCCCTGCCTTTCCCTTACCTCCACTCTGAAGGCTGAGAGGTACTGGTCCAGTTGACTTGGACCATGACTCTTCTCTTGGCTCCGCCCAAGTGAATAGGTGCATGCTGCCCAGTTAAGGGAACTGTGTGGGCTCTCTTTGGTCTCCTCTTTCCATGCCAGAGGGTAGGAGTACACAGCTACTAACAATGGTCAGGCTTTCTTCTCCTTCTGGGCCCTGGGGGCAATTTGTAAATATTTGGGGAAATGCTCATTTAATGCTGGTTCTCTGGTTTAATGTTCCTGGTGCTGGCAGGTGAATATCCATTTTCCCTGGAGAGGGAAGACTTAAGGTTTTGGTTTGGGCTCAAATGGAAGGAGATAATATAGGCCTCTAGGCTATGTGAAAGATTTCTACCAGGTTTAGCCTAGCTTTCTAGACTTCTTTGTTGGAGTTTAGAATTAAGCCTTAGCAAACAGTGAAGTGTTATGTTGCTTTGCCTTTCCTAGCCCTGAGTCATGGTGCTGAACATAGATAACTTTTATGGTCCAAGAGGGGATTATGGCAAAAATGGGGCATTCCTGTCTGTAATACCAACCTCACCATCACTTTCAATCTGATGCTATCTTTCCAGAAACATTTCTCCTAATTTTTTTAAACTCATCCATCCATTTATTTAGCGTTTATTGAGGGTGTATTATGAATAGGGCAAAAGAAGTAAAATCAGTTACAAATGTAAAAAAATAAAAATTGTCTTTTTCATTTACTTTCATATAATCGTCAAATAAGTTACCTTCGGGGGAAGCTCTGAGAACATTTTAATTAACTGAAGTGTTTTAAAAAGCTCTCTTGTATTATGATCTTGGCATTTGTTACAATAAGCAGTATTCTCAGAGAACTCTAGAAGGTATTTAAAAAAAGCCTCTGGTGGCCTGAGAATGTGTTTCCAAATACTACTGCTAAAATAAGCACAGACCAGAAGGGGACTCAGGACAAATATAGTCTCCTTAATGGTATCTACCCCAAGACCTGTTTTCTTCTGTTCGGTCTTAATCTTTATCTGAACAACTTATGTAGGTATATCAAATAGGAAAACTGTTTTCCCTCTTTATACTTATAGCTTGGATATATATAATCTTTGGCAAAGAACAGTTTTAAGCAACAGTTGCCCCATTGGCTTGTAACTGCCAAAAGGAGCAGTGTTGTGTCACAGAGAGCAAGGGCTAAATGACTGTGTCTGGGGCATCTGCATGGTGGTAGCTTTGCAGACAGACCAGTCTGAATTCAAATTTCCTTTTTCTAGGTAACTCTGACTTGGTCATATTATTAAAAGTTCTCTGTGCTCCAGCTTTGTCACTGTGAAATTGGGATAATAATAGCAGCTGTCCATGATCCTGGAAGGATTGGATTGCTTATGGGCCTGTTCAGTAGAGGGCCCTGGGGTAGCCTGAGACCTACTTGGATATATCAGTGTGGATTATTCTAACCTATGACTAGTCTTTTCTAAGCCTGAGGGATTCAGTTAAAATCAGAAAAGTATTGCAATATTATTGCACAATTTAATATATTAGCTCTCTGGGTGATCTGCAGACGGTGACCTCCATTTTTAAATCTGGAAGGTGACTTCTGGTCTGATAGTAAGAAGGGTTCATATCTTGCTGCTGGCTAGAGAGACTTGAGATTTCTGTGGTAGAAAGAGTTTCAGAATTGACTTTGATGAGGAAATCTTTCCATGCTTGGCTTGTGGGGATCTTTCAGAATAAGATACAGGTGAGAATCTGTTGAAAGACTGTATGGTGTGATAGTAGGAGTGTTGGTGAAAGTGACTAACTTAGTTTGGTCTTCATGGCTTGCTTGGGAAGTCAGAATACTAATTTTGGGGCTTCTGGGTGGCTCAGTTGGTTAAGCGACTGCCTTTGGCTCAGGTCATGATCCCAGGGTCCTGGGATCGAGCCCCATATCAGGCTCCCGGCTCAGCAGGGAGCCTGCTTCTCCCTCTGACCCTCTCCCCTCTCATGCTGTTTCTCTTTTGCTCACTCTCTAATAAATAAATAAATAAAATCTTAAAAAAAAAAAGAATACTAATTTTGCCTGCTCCTAGGCAGAGAACTGGTTCAGAGTGGCTCTACTGAAGTTCTTTTCAGTTCTATGAACTATGATTCTGTGATTTCTGAAAAAAAATAAAAGGAAGAGGGGGGTAGAGGGATGCTAACCAGCACAATCTCAATAATTGATTTGAGCTATTACAAAACAGGGAATTAAAAACTTACTTCATGCAAAAAAAATTATTTGCTTATTTTAAAAGTATATATTTTTTTTTTCTGATTTGAAAAGTAACATGAGTGTAAAAATTCAAATAATCACCACTCTGGAAAACAATTTTGAAGTTCCTCAAGAAATAAAATGTAGAATTACTGTGTGACCCGGCAACTTTATTTTGAGATGTATACTAAAAAATCCACTGGGGGCGCCTGGGTGGCTCAGTCGTTAAGCGTCTGCCCTTGGCTCAGTTCGTGGTCCCAGGGTCCTGGGATCGAGCCCCACATCGGGCTCCCTGCTCGGCGGGAAGCCTGCTTCTCCCTCTCCCGCTCCCCCTGCTTGTGTTCCCTCTCGCTGTATCTCTCTCTGTCAAATAAATAAATAAAATCTTTAAAAAAAAAATCCACTGAATTGGACACTTTAAAATGGTTAAAGTGGTACATATTATGTTATGTTTATTTTATGCCAAAAATTTCTTGGCTTTCTGAAGACAGTAGTACAGCATTCTTTATATGGGTGAGAAATTGAAAATGTATGTTAACAGTTAAATTCAAATAATACAGGATACAGAAAGGGAAATATAGGACTAATTTTAAATATGAAATGTATATACAGATTCCCTTAGTATTTAAAAGAATCAAGATAACCAAGTAGAATTTCTTGTTGATGAATTCCTATTTGTATCAGATTTGAACAAGGAAAATCCAGTGTTTGAGTTGCGTTACTCATCATCCTTCAGTGCGTAACTGATTAAAGTTGTATAACTTTGCCAATACATTTCAGTTGGAGCTGCTTTCTCTCATTCTGTAGACTGACCAGGGCATCAAAAACCTTTCTGTCGAAGATGCAGCGAGACTTTCTCAGGAGGATCCTGACTACGGCCTGCGAGATCTTTTCAACGCCATTGCCACAGGCAACTACCCCTCCTGGACATTTTACATCCAGGTCATGACTTTTAATCAGGCAGAAACCTTTCCATTCAATCCATTTGATCTTACCAAGGTGCGTCTGTTAACAACTAAATTGTTTTCTTTTTAAAGTCTCTTTGTACCTAATTTTACAAATTCCAGTCAAGTGTTCATAATGATCGTGAAGTCATGTATGAAATGCCGTGCAGCTGCTTTGCAATTTCCTGGCCTGTGCATCTCACTTCTAGTTCCTGTTTGCTGAGTTCATTGAGTTCCTCAAAGTGGCTTGATCTATCATCATTAGCAGGGAAAAAATCTTGAAAAGCTGATGTCCTTTTGCCCAGGGAAGATGTCAGTATTTACTGTTTACTGTTGGGAAAGATTGAACCAGTGCACTCACCTAAGTTCTTCTCACTTTACTGGATTAAAAAATTATTGTTATATTAGATTCATTATATTAGAAAGCTGGTAATTTTTTTTTTAAAGATTTTATTTATATATTTGAGAGAGAGTGAGCAAGCAAGCGAGCACGAACCGGGTGGGGGGAAGGGCAGAGGGAGAGGGAGAAACAGACTCCTCGCTGAGCAGGGAGCCCGATGCAGGACTAGATCTCAGGACCTTGGGATCATGACCTGAGCCAAAGGCAGATGCTTAACCGACTGAGCCATCCGGGCACCTGGAAAGCTGGTATTTTTAATAAGTACTTTAATTTCTTTTAGTTGGTTATTTGGTAATTGTGAATATGACATTTATTTTTAGATTTGGCCTCACCAGGACTACCCTCTTATCCCAGTTGGTAAACTGGTCTTAAACCGGAATCCAGTTAATTACTTCGCTGAGGTTGAACAGTTGGCATTTGACCCAAGCAACATGCCACCTGGCATTGAGCCCAGCCCTGACAAAATGCTTCAGGTAAGCCTGGTGGATGGAGATCTTCTGAGGCAGGAGTGCAGGTGTGTGCACGGGTGAATGCACGCCCGCATGAGCACACGCACATACACGCTATAATTTGGCATGACCTTTATATAAAGAATTAACTAGAACATCACTTAAATTTTAATTAATCTGGGTCCTTAGGTCCTGTGGGTCTGACTAAGGCATCCTGACGTTACAATATTACAGTATAAAGCAAATTTCATAGTATGTTAAGACTTTGATATTTAGTCTCTTAATTTAAAAGAAGTTACATTAGAAATGCCTCAGGTATTTGTAGAGTAAAGCACTCTTTGTTCAGTCTGTCATTGATGGGAGGGAATATCATTAAATGTTCAGTATAACTTGATTCATTTCCTCTCCCATGGTGATGCTTGAATTTTTCCATCTGTAAAAAGAGACTGGAGATAGTTTTTATGTCACCAGTGATTGAAGGCAGTGCGTTAATTTAACCATTTGTTTCAGTAATGTTCCTACGCATTCACTACTTTTTCATCACTCTCCACTAGGCTCTTTCAAGAGTAGAAAGAGTGAAAAATACTTTTTTGGACCAGAAATCAGTAGGAAAATATTTGGCTTAATAATTATTGAGTAAATCAATCTCTTGTGTTTTTAGACTCTGACCATGAAACAAAGGTGAAAGATTATTACCTGACATTAGGCCACAGTGACTGATGGTTGCTTCTCATAGAAGCATCTAACTCTGGTTCAGGTGTCACTCTCCATGGAGACAAGCTAAGATTCCATTGCTTTTTTTTTTTTATATTTTATTTATTTGAGAGCGAGCGAGTGAGAGAGAGCACAAGCAGGGTGAAGGGCAGAGGGAGAAGCTGAGCAGGGAGGCCAATGTGGGACTCCATCCCAGGACTCTGGGATCATGACCTGAGCAGAAGGCAGACGCTTAACCGACTGAGCCACCCAGGCACCACCATTGTTTTTTTTAATAGTAACTTTCCTGCTTTGACATTGAGAACGTCTAAAACTTTTATAGAAAATAAGTTTTTTTATTAGCTTTCAGTTCAATTTAACATATATATAAATATATATATGTATGTATTTTTTTTTTTTTTTTGAAAAAGATGACTCACATGTGAGGGGGCAAGGGGCAGAGGGCGAGGGAGAGAGAGAATCTTAAGCAGGCTCCATGCCCAGTGCGGAGCCTGATGTGGGGCTCGATCTCACAATCTTGAGATCATGACCTGAGCTGAATCAAGAGTTGGATGCTTAACTGACTGAGCCACCCAGCTGCCCCTTAACTAATAGAAATTGAATACCTCTCTGCGGATGATAGACTGCTCTGGCTGCTATAACATATGAAAACACAAGATAACTATAATATAAGGCAGAATGCCATTTGAATTAGGAGAAATCTTGTCTGTTAGGAGGATGACGACAAAGTTTCAATAATGAGGTAGCATTTGAGATGGCTTTTGAAGAATGGGTAGGATTTCAGTTTTCAACAGAGGTAAAATGGGACAGGAGAGAGACCTGAGTATAGGAGCAACGGTGGGCCATGTTGGGTCTATATAAATTGTGAACAGTCACTTCTTCCTAAAGTAGAAGAAATAAGATTGGGTACATTGAGCATAGGTCAGAGGGGACTTTAGTGCTTGAGTAGAAGTTTGTACAATTGTTCCTTTTAGGACAAGGTTTCTTCAGTTTTGAGAAATGTGGTCTGTGTGTATCAAGTAGAATCAGTCCATTTGGTGAACTGGAGGTCAGAGAATAGAGAAGTAAAGCCAAGGAGATCACAGAGCACAGGCAGAGTGCTTGTGTTGAAAGGAGTAAGGGAAGCCGAGCCCTGGGACCCTGGGCATCCAACCTTCCCTCCCTTGGGGTTGGAAGGGAGGTGAACCGTGTGAAGGAGGTTACTGGGATTTGCCAAGGCATGAATTTATCATGGGTGGAGCTAAAACTGCATAACCCTGGTATTGAGGGAACAGGTTAAAGAACAAATATTATCCAAATTCTTTTCACAATTCAGGTCACCAAGGGTCTCTGGGGCCACAGTGAGACCTGGAGACCGTTAACAACACTGAGTGATACACTTAGAAGAGCTGAGAGGCACTGGGTGGAGGCCTAGGCCCAGGGTAAAGGACCACAGATCATATCCATGTTCTCTGCAACAACAAAAAGCAAATGTCTAAGACATTTCATTGAAACTGGTGGGGAGAAAGTCCCGAGAAAAGATGATAAACCGAAATCATGCAATTCTATTAGTGAATTGAATTTATGAATGAATCCTGTAATTTCTGTCGGTATTAATTTTGGCTGTGGCAAACATATTTTAAATTTAATGTGCTGTCTTCTTTTTTTTTTTTTAAGTGTGTTTAGAAAGTGCAAGGGCTTTATTTAGTAGGTGCAGTCAAGATATCAGTCCCTAGCCCAGTCCTTCTACAACGTAAGTCAGTTAGCTGTGAGTTCTGATGCCAGAGAGCATGTGAGGAGCCATACATACAACAGGGAAAGACTGCTGTACTTATTTAGCCGTTTGGTGACCAGTGAGGAAACGTTTCAAGTTTTTTGAGTAGTTAAGTCACATAATCTGTGTGGGGGCCGAGGCTGATGCTTTTGGCAGGAGTGTGTAGGACGGTGATGGTGAAGGAGGGGCTGGAAGTGGCGATCCAGGTAGGGGGCCTTTGAAATCACTCTGATGGGGACTAATGAGCATCCCAGGGTGACAGTGGTTGTATGGTCATGAACAGTGGTCTCCATTACCTTTCAACAAGATCGTGTTAATAAACTTTAAAGTGTTATCCAAAGCAGTAAGCCAGATCACAGTGAGAAGGACATAGATTCCAGTTAGTGGGGTTCTAGCAGATGTATTTTACAATGTGATAACATCCTTGAGCATAGGAAGTAATACAAGGCAGGGCACTAACCTTGTTATTTGAGGGGAAAAAAGAAGTTCTTACCTAGAACAGGTGTGAAGACTTGTGGCTCTTTGGCTGTTTGACAGGGAAGATTAAGGACCGTTCAGTTCGGGAGAACTCATTTCATGAGAGAAGAAACTTTGCTCTTTTGGGGGGCTAGTCAGGGTTTGGTGGTAACGCTGTACAGAGTGCTTTGTGCTTGAAATTTGAGAATGAAGTGTACAGACCATTCTGCTGTGTGTGTGACTGCACGCAGTCAGTGCCTGTTTCATTTATAACTATAGGGCCGCCTTTTTGCCTATCCTGACACTCACCGCCACCGCCTGGGACCCAACTATCTTCAGATACCTGTGAACTGTCCTTTCCGTGCTCGAGTGGCCAACTACCAGCGTGATGGCCCCATGTGCATGCTCGACAATCAGGGTAGGCCTCAGACGTCTGGCTCACCCGGGCGGGTGGGGGGGGGATGCCGAGGGTGCCACTGAGCAGAGGGCAGGATGCCCTGCTAGGCCCGTGGTCTTCAGGCTCCTGCTCTATGAAGACAACCCAGGGGACCTTCTGCTCTATGAAGCAAGGATGGTTTAAACTGCCTGAAGACTCTATACTTTTTTTTTTTTTTTTTTTTTTTTTTTTTTTTAAAAGATTTTATTTATTTATTTGACACAGAGAGAGAGAGACAGCTAGAGAGGGAACACAAGCAGAGGGAGTGGGAGAGGGAGAAGCAGGCTCCTGGCCGAGCAGGGAGCCCGATGCGGGGCTTGATCCCAGGACCCTGGGATCATGACCCGAGCCGAAGGCAGACGCTTAACGACTGAGCCACCCAGGTGCCCCAAGACTCTATACTTTTATCTGTTTGATATATTTTATTGAGAGTTCCCATCTCAGATTTTCCTTGCCGTCCATCAGATAATGAAAGGTGGGAGAAAGATCTTTCACACTGGCTGTTGAAGAGTAGCATTCAGCTTAGGGGTTAGGTTTTAAAGACTTTTCACAAAGTGGACAGTTCCTTATCACTCTTAAATCACTAGGACTTAGACTCTTGGAAGTGCAAAAGTGCAAGAGTTCCTGTTTTTTGTTTTCCATTACACTTGGCTGGGGTCAAGGAGGAACAAATGGGGCATGGGACAGGTTAGAATAAGGGAGACAGAGTGAATCAAGTAATCCTCCCTTACTTTTTTTTTCAAAGTGAATATAATATAGTTGAATTCATGGAAATCAGCTGGTGAGATGAGACTCTATTGTATTTTGTTCTTTGGAGCTCATTTATCAAATTTATGAATTTCTTTTCTTTTAACTACTGTTTTTGGTGCCATGTATAAACAGCCTCTATTTTTGATTACTTGTTCTAATTAGTGAATGTTTGATTAATGTTTTTTCCTTTTAATGCTCCCCAGTTTAATATCGATCTTAATTTTCTTTCTTTTGTTTTCTTATTTGGGCACATTGTTTTTTTGGTAATAGGCTGCTTACATTGATCCCTTCAGAAATTTTACTGATGATTTATATTTATAGCCATAGATGTCTATATTCAAACCAAGTTTACTTTTCTCTGATACAAAGAGAAAGAAAAGAAAATTTGGAAAATATAAGGGAAAGAAGAGAAGGGGAGAAGAAAAACCCACTTACAGCCCCAACACTCAGAGGCCACAACTGTTGCGTTTTGCTTTATTTCCTGCCAGTTTTCTCTGGGACTATTTTTTATAGACTTAAGATTATTTTGTTTATATGATTTTGTGCCTTGCATTTGTTACCATTATGACTAAGCCTTTGTATGTATTTAACGAGTTTACTTGCTCACTAACTGATTACATCAAGTATTTGCAGCACTTTTGCTCCCTGAGGTTTATAGAACTCATGGGGTGTGCTGTTGCCTAAAGTAGCTGATATTTCCTGTGTTGGTCTTCTGCATTTTTATTCTAAAGTGATTTCTTCCTTTCATATTTGTCAGTCCTTTTGTTCCTGAGACCGGCTGTATCGGAGAGGTTCATGTATATTCTGGAACTTCATTAATAAGTACTTGCTTCATGTTTATCGTTCTTGTTCACCATTATGGTGGCATGTGTATGAAAAACTACTTAAGGATACATTTTGACACACCCTTTGCCTACTTTTATAAGCTGAGCATTTGGGTTGTGCTCTTGAAGTTTAATGAAAGAGCTTAATTGTTCCCAGTAGTCAATGACTTGAAGACAACTCCCAGAGGAAGGGTCAGAACTCATTTGGAGATAGAATTTTAAAATTACTCAAATAGGCACATTTCAAAGAACTAATTCTTAGTGCAGAAGACCACTGTGGTAGCTGGTTGTTGGAGCATTTTGCTGACCTGGAATGAATCCCAAGGGCTAATAATTGGGCCCCATAACAGTATGGGGCCCTCCTTCTCCCTACATGCACTTGATGGGTGTGATCTATAGGCACCTCTTGATTATTCACTCTGCATAATCTATCCTGGCAGTGAGCTGGTTAAGATTCTAACCTCAGATTGGTTTGTTCAAAACACTCAAGATGTTTCTAGGCCACTCCTGCTTAGGCAGCATGTGCTCAGGTAATTCAAGCTTCAGCCAACATTAGCTGAAGCAGTTAGGAAAATAAATATGCCAAAATGAAAAATTTAATTTATTCCAGAAGTCAGAAGATATGTTTTGATTGCATTTGTCATTATTTTTTTCTATAAGTCCAGATAAATGAGTGCTGCCATACTAGAAATATCAAACTAAAAAAACAATCCTTTTTTATTTATCTGTAGAGGGAAGGGAAAGGGAAGCTAGAATTGAATAAAGTCGTAGTCAATAAAGGAAAGATACTCCAAGAATCTTAAAACCTTGAAGGAATAGTGAAATAGAGCTGTGTAATGGGAATATAGTCTGTACTGGAATGGAAGAGACAAAACAGATCGCAGATCCCAGCTCTACCACTAACCACCATGTGACCTTGCAGCAGGCAGTTAACATCTCAGGGCTCAGTTTATATGTGTCTGTAGATTGAAGGAGCAGCGCTAGAACTTTCAGTTGCTCCCAAGAGTTCTGTGATTCAGTGTCTGAATTGAGCCCAAGCCCAAATGAAACTCTCAGATTTGAAATGTATCTTTGGGTCTCATCTTCTATGGGGGCCAGATCAAACCTGTATAAATATATTTGTACCAGTAAGCATTGGAAGATTTTAAAGATCAGATCACTTGAAGTGTTAAAGAAAACTTGAGATCTCTTCATTAAAACTCAGAGTGAGACCGCCCATGAGAGCATTTGGAAGGTGGCATTATTCTCTAAGAATCTGAGTCCTGCGTATAGCTAAATAGGAGACGTTAAAAATAATATGTACATGACCTGCATATATATTGTGTGTGTATATCTAGGCATGCATGTGTGTGTATATACACGTATATGTGATTGCCACTTGAATTATATCTTATTACATTGACTGCTTGTAGACTTAATTCCTTTTTCCTCTCCCTAAGTGAATCTGTATGGTTTTCTTTTGAAGGTGGTACTCCAAATTACTACCCCAATAGCTTTAGTGCTCCGGAACAGCAACCTTATGCCATCGAACACAGCAGCCAGTGTTCTCCCAATGTGCAACGCTTCAACAGTGCCGACGAAGATAATGTCACTCAGGTACCAGCTTCTTGGTTTGCCATGGGAGTCACTTGATCAGCTTCCTTGTTGATGTCTACATATTTCCCCCTGCCCCCCCCCCCTTATTTTAAGATTTTATTTAGAGAGAAAGAGCATGCATGAGTGGGGCAAGGGGCAGAGGGAGATGGAGAGAGAGAATCTCAAGCAGACTCCATGCCGGGCGTGGAGCCTGATGCGGGGCTTGATCTCACAGCCCTGAGATCATGACCTGAGCTGAAATCAAGAGGCAGGTGCTTAACTGATTGAGCCACCCAGGCCACCCTATTTTCCCCCTCTTAAAGTGTCTAATATATCTTATATTGAATTCATGGAAGACATCTCTTATCATAAATCAGTCCCTTTATTAGATGGAGTTGAAGTGTTGTGTTACTATGCTCTTTTGGTACAAGGTATGGGGACTCATTTGAGTTCCCCTAAATTTTATTGAAGGGATTATAGGTGGGGGCCACTGGGGAAACAGGGTTGCATAGAAATGTAAGAAATGCTCAAATAAAGCTTAAGTACAATCGCATCTGAGAAGCTAGGCAGGACAGCCCAGATTTAAGGGACTAGAACAGCATTCACAATAGCACTGGGAGCCTCAGTAGCAAGAGTGTAGGGTAGGGCCCACTGTTCACAGGACTCCGCTGCTCTCTACCTGTCGGCTTCTATTTTTCAGTACCTGTTGCTTATTCTTACCGTGTTCTCCTGACTTCCACCTCATAGCTTCTGTTTTAACATTGCTGTGGCTTTGCTGTGACCTTGGCCTAACTCTTCTTTATAGCTTCTTTCTCCATATATTACTTTTTTGGGGGGACCCTTTTCCACTCTCTCTCTCTCAGTACTTCTCTATCAGATTCTGGAGAGAGGGAGTCGAATTGATTTGACTGATCTTTTCACTCTAGGCTGCATCACTGACCTTTGGCCAGCCTGTGGTTAATTGCCCTGGGTCAAGTGCCCACCCTCTTTCCAATCACCTATGGCTGTCCAAGCGCTGTTCTCTCAGGGGTTGCACTGAAAGAGACCCTTTGACTTTGAAGAGCAGCCTCCTCATTAATGTGTCCAGTGCAACTTAGACCTCACACAAGAGAAGAAGGAAATTAAAGTCTAGTTGTGTTAGAGTTCGGTTTGGGCGGTTGGTGTTAAACTTAGTATTTAAATTAGAATAGGAACTATATCTAGTTTCTCAATTTATAAATGTGGGTTCTAAGTAAAAGATGTTTACATGAATTAATTCACTGTGAAGATATCTTTATTTGAAAGGGATGCATACATAGATATGTGTATATAAAAAAGAAATTACTTTATAGTAGGATGTAAACCATATCTAGATGAAATTAAACATCTTCTAAAAGCCTTTTGTAGTTAACTGCATTATTCTTGGTGATGCGGATGATACCAAGTATATTATAATACAATCCCTGCCTCTCAGAGAATTTTGCCTGCATGAGGCCTATTCCGGTGTTAAACTAGCTAATACTACCTCTGCAAAAATTAATTTAGAGAATACGTGGCTTACAGAGTAAGAGAGTATATATGCAGTTCATCTAACTAACAACTCATGTTCAGAATATGTAAAGAACTCCGACAGGGCAGTGAGAAAAAGACAAAGGAATAGAAGATGGGCAAAGACTTGAACAGGTACTTCACGAAAGAGGATATCCAAATGACTGAAAAATATACAGAAAAGTGGTTTATCTCCGTAGTCAGCAGGGATGTGCAAAATAAAACCACAAAGAGATAGCACTACATATGCACCAGAGTGTCTAGAATTAGAACGACCAGCCACGTCAAGTGTTGAGAGAACGAGAAACAACTCTAACTCTCCTGTGAATGTAAATTAGTTCAGCTGTTTTGGAGAACGGTGTCTCAGGATCCATTCAAGCTACACGTGTGTGTCTTTTGACCCTAGTAAAGTACACTGTTGTGTAGGAACCTAATAGAAATGTGTACATATGAGCACCAGAAGACACGTACAAGACTGTTCCTGTTACCCATATGTTCAACAAGAGCTTGGATAAGCACATTTGGCAGAACACATTTAAAATATTAGAAATCAAAAGAATTGCCTTTGGGGAGGCAGTTGGAGAAAAGGGGATAATGACTGGGAGGAGGGGCTCTGGTGGGGAGATTTCTGAGGTGTGAATGATGTTCCTTCTTCATCTGGGTGGTGGTTGTGTAGTGTGTTCACTGAAAAATCATTGAACCTTACACTTAGGGTTAGTACCCTTTACCGTAGGGCCGTTATACTTAAATTAAAAAGCTTACTAAAGAAAAAAAATCATTCAATTTGTATATACTAGTAAAAATATCACGTTTCCTTTAAAAAGAATTTGGTCCTGCTATCAAAGGTCTATGGTTAAAGTGTTGGAGCTGATAAAACCATCTGGAATCTTTATCTGGCTAATAAAATTGAATAGCCGTCCCGTGTGTGGGGTCCGTGTCTCCCTATAGTGAGCAGCTGAGTTGTATGTACAGATGGTGGCTGCTAGCCAGGTGTAAGGATATGCAGATCAGAGCACCCTGGAGACTTCTTCAGTTTGACTTCCAAGTCCTGCCTGCCTTTTGCCTGAGCAGCGTGACTGCTGACGCAAGGCTCAGATGGGTTAGGGTTCCATACTATTTACGTTGCAGCTGTCTTGTCCACATGCTGAGATAGAGGTGCTGTTTACCTTTTGTGTTTGTACATGTGCTTTTTTTGTTAACCTCTTGGAGCTAGATTAACTAGATCTCTAGGAGAGCAAGTATTTCATATGGGTTTTATTGAGTGGTATGTTGATAAATATTAACAGTCATGTACAGAGGGGAAAAGCCCTGGTTTATAGTGTTTGTCAATTTTCTTTCTCTCTCTTTTTATTTATTTATTTATTTATTTAAGATTTTATTTCTTTATTTGACAGAGAGAGACAGCGAGAGCAGGAACACAAGAAAGGGGAGTGGGAGAGGGAGAAGCAGGCTTCCCGCGGAGCAGGGAGCCTGATGTGGGGCTCGATCCCACCCAGGACCCTGGGATCATGACCTGAGCCGAAGGCAGACGCTTAACGACTGAGCCACCCAGGCGCCCCTCTCTTTTTTTTTTAGAGATTTAATTTATTTATCTGAGAGAGAGAGAGCATAAGCAGGGGTAGGGGCAGAGGGAGAAGCAGGCTCCTTGCTTAGCGGGGAGCTTGACGGGGGATTAATCCCAGGACCCTTGAGATCATGACCTGAGCCAAAGGCAGTGGCTTAACCAACTGAGCCACCCCGGCACCCTATAGTGTTTGTCAATTTTCCTGATGAGAATATTCCCTACAGCTGATTTCCAGCTAGCACCATGGTGTCACTGAAACTGTGGCTTTGGGACATGAGGTTCCATATCACACTATTACGTAGTATTTCTACTGTAGTGATACAGTAGACACAAATAACCTCAGGAACATAAGTAATATGTATTAATTGGGAAATCATACATTTTGAAGGTTTGTTATTTTTGTTTGTAATATAATTTAATTGTAAGTTTATGTAATTGAAGTTTTAATAACAGCCGTGTCTAACAACTCACAAAATTCTTAAAAAGATGACCATCTGATCTCATGAGCAATTGGGCTCCAGCGCACTGGTGAAATTGCAGGACCAGTTTCCTTTTAGTTTGATGGTAGATTGATGGGACGTAGGAGGCCTCCCTTCTACTTGTCATACATGGGCATGCTAGATTAAAAAATTTTAAAAAAAGTAGTTGAGCTAACAAACAAAATTAAATCTCTGGGTTCTAGAAATGGAATCACAATAGTGCATGAACATGGTGGGTAACCAGACCCTATTTACATCTTATTAAGATTTTATGACTCCAAGGGGCTTGGAGTTTAGGCTGCAGGCTCCATGTGTTGCAGAGAGCTAGAACTGGGCTCTTGACATATGACATAATGATGAGAGCCAGGTGCCGGCACTCCATGGGAAAAACTACCCACCAGACAGAGGCTGCAGCTTGCCAGCATGTGGGCCCTACACTTCCTGAGAAATTGGGTGTCCCTTTCCTCTCCTCTTCTCCTCTCAGGTGAGGTCTCTGCATTCTTGTTCCACTTAGAACCACCTAGAAGTTCTGACCTGAGAAACAATGAGTCAGTGAACTCTTCTAGGCCTTTGCAGAGATGGTGAAAAAAATCACAAGACACCTTCACAATTTGGACTCAGGTGCTGTTTCTGCAGAAGATAACTCCTGTTGGAGATGAGTCCCAGGGAAGAATTACAATACATGTAGGGAAATCCAGTACCCTGAGAAATTACACATGCAATAGATGGAAGAATCATGTACATGACAGAATACTCTAAAAGGGCTTTAAAATAAGCATGTATACCATATTCAAGGAGATAGAGAAAGGAATATGATCTATAAGATAAAAATAAGATATGGGAAAACAAAAACAAGTAGATTTAAGAAAGAACCAAATAGATGTTTTTAGAAACAAAAAGTACGATCTTTCAAATAAAAATTCAACAGACACAGTGACTCAGTGGTTGGTTAAGCAATGTTTTAGGTACAGCTGAAGAGAGAATTAGGGAATTGGGGGATAGATCTGAGAAAATCCCCATAATGCAGTACTGTAATTGGATTGTGTTCATGTCAAAAATTTGATTTTTGAACTTTAGTATCAAATGTAAATTTTGTTCAAATTTTAAAAATATGTTTTTATGGCTTGATATTTGATAACACTTAAGAAAAGCTATGAACATTTTGACATTTTATGAATCTGCTACTTTGGATAATTGGATATTTTTGGACTTTATAAACATTAGTAGAACAGGACATAGAATGGTGCCTGGTATATTATAGGGACTTTATAAATAAGTTCTGGTTGAATGAATGAATGAATGAAATGTTAGAATAAAATCATAGCTGTTACTTAGAAATGCTTGATTTTAGAAGTGAGCAAAGCCCTTAGGACTCATATACCTTACTTCTAAGCTCCTATTTTTCATTTTAATCTATTGATACTCATTTTAGAGGTAAGGTCAATCGTATAAATAAAGTATCACTACTAACGTGTGTCTTCTCCAGGATTTTGCTTGGCTTCTGAAAAACTAAGGGTATATATTAATGAAGTAGGGTTTTTTCCTCTATGGTTCTGGATGAATTGAACAAAGGTTGTATTATGCGAAGCTTCCATTTGATGACAGCTTGCCCATTCTGGACTTGTCAGTAGCAAGGTGTGGTAGGATTCTTAATTGTAGGCTATACTGTGTTTTTTTTATAAGAGACATATAACTACAAAGGACATTACTAAGAAGCAGTTGTGAGCTATTATGAACTGAATTCTTCCTATTCCACAAAACAAAAAGGAACTTCACACAAATGACAGTTTTCACTAGAATTTTAAATTATCCTTAAATTCTAAACACTTTTTCATTCTTACACCAATGAGAAGCCTTGCTTTTTCATTTCAAAAGTGGAACATTGGGTGAGTTTTGTTCATGACAGACTGCTTTTTTGACTCTCTGCACCATGCATTTTCCCTGAGCAGGTGCGGACGTTCTATACAAAGGTTCTGAGTGAAGAGGAGAGGAAACGCCTATGCGAGAACATTGCTGGCCATCTGAAGGACGCACAACTTTTCATTCAGAAGAAAGCGGTGAGTGATACTTTGTGAGCTGACGGGTGACATCTGCTGGCCGGAGAAGAGAGTGCAGCTGTGTGAGAGACCCCTTAAAAGGAAGTGTCGTTTCTCTTCTATTAATCGAACTTAAAAAAATTAGTACAAATCCCAACCCACCTCCGATTCTTTTCTCTGCATGTTTTATTTCCAGTGAATTTGGCGTATCCATCGATCCTTTAGCTCCTTGTCCAGTGTATAATAATTGAGTTGAATTCAGGGTGAATTCTGTTCTATGCTCTTCATTGACTGTGGCCAAATTCTGTGCCAGAGTCATGTCCAATATAAAAATGTGGGTCCTGCCACAATTTTGCTTTGACTTTAGAAGATAAGAAATATGGATTGCATTTTTGTGTTGTGAAGCCTGTCTAACCACTCGGTGTCATGACACCTGACCCTCCTTCAGAAGCAGCTAGAAACTTGCACGCTCTCTGGGGAGAGCTGAGCTGCTTCCAAAACTCAGGCTGAACTTCTGGGCTGAGGTGCCAGGGAATTTCTGATGGCAGCTCACTGTGCTGCGTGGAGCCTTCTCACTTGCAGTTTTCGGGCCTGCCACAGGGGTCAGCTCCTTGGAAACTGAGACAACCCCACAGTTGCCTTGTGTCTTGGTTGGTGCTTCTCTGTTCAAAGGGGCTCTCTGGGACGTGTTCAAAGTCCTGGAGACAAGTACCAGCAGGCTGGGCGCTTTCTCTGTAGGCAAAGTTCTATGTCTTTAACTGTCTTTCACAAGTGTGTATATAAAAATAACCTTTTAAATTGCTGAGGCACTGTTTACACATTGCTGTCTGTAGCAGAGAGCTGGACGGTTGCTCTGTGAGGTAGGCGGGGGCAGGTTTTATCTCACTGATAAGAACGAGTGGGACAGTATGTAAGTAGCACAACTGGGCTTGAACCCTTGGCCTTTGCTCGCATGTGCTGAAGCTGTAGGGCTTCCTAGGGGTTCACGATGCCCCCTTCCTGCTGTCCGCTCTGTATCAGCCCATGGTCAGGAGTTCCTGCTCCAAGTCTGTGGACTTGCCCAGCACGGGCCACTGTGTGTGTATCCCTGGCTTGAAACTCAGGCAGTGTCTGGGCCCATCTCGTTATACAAATTGCTGTGACTTATTGAGTCACCCTGAGGTCGGCTCCTTACGTGCACTAAGTGCCGCTCTCCTCATTCTCTGAGGTCGGTTTAATTATGTTGTTCATTTTATTGGGAGTGGACACTGAAGCTCAGAGGAATGACTTATCCAAGGTTGCTCAGCCAGTATATGCCAAGGTTTTCCCCGGATCCCCCAAATCTTGCTCTGTGTTGTTAAACACTGTGTTGTTCTGCCTTCCTTCCTCCCCTACAGAGTAAACACCGTGCTGCACATGCCGGGGGCCGGCCTAGGAGGGGGGTAGGGTCATATTTACATTCTTTTCATTTGGTTTCAGGTCAAGAACTTCAGTGATGTCCATCCTGACTATGGGGCCCGCATTCAGGCTCTTTTGGACAAATACAACGCTGAGAAACCTAAGGTGAGCCCAGAGCAGCCTGGCTGTGGTAAAGGAAGGGTGTCCTGGATCAGACTGGATTGGATGGTTTGGTTTCCTTTTGTGATGATTCTTCTCAGGGACAACTATTAGATTTTTCAAGCTGTTCAGACACTCACTTGATAGGTAAAGAACTCACCTGCAAAGCACATCCTCTTCACTTTAACTCTGGACCCCATAAGGTAGTGTAAGTAAATGCAGTCCCCAATGGTTATTATCTTCATTTGAGCACAAATTAAAGCTAAGATGAATACCAAGTTGCTGCTGCTGAGCGAGTTAATTAACCTGCTGGTCTTGTTCTTTTAAAACAGAACGCGATTCATACCTTTATGCAGCATGGGTCTCACCTGGCTGCAAAAGAGAAAGCCAACCTGTGAGAGTCGGGGCCCTGGGCCCGCCCCGAGTTGCTCTACGCCTGTGAAGCAAAGCGTGGTGTTCACACGTGTACCCACTCTTCGCCGGGTAGAAGATTCTCCTGTGCTAGGTGCACAAATGCAAGCTTATGTCTTTAAAAAATGATAATCCAGGTTTCTATAGCAAGTAATGTAGCGGTGGCTTTTAGTGCTATTTCCCTAGGGGAAGAAAGGGTAGGGCTTAACAATGTTGTAAAAGAAAATGTATTTGCTTTTGACGGTTGGATTATTCACTTAAAATGACTAGAATGAAAGTTTCTGGCAGAAATATGATTGTATTTGATAAGAAAAAAATCTCGGTGAAATCAGTATGTTTACATATCATCTCATGGCCTTATTATATAAAAATATGGCTATAATTATATAAGAAGAAAAGATCATCTACTCAGAAATTTTAATTTTTCTCAGTTCCATATAGGAAAAACACATTTAATGCACTGAAAATAATTTCATTGACATCATAGCTTAATGCTTATTCCTGCCTGGAACTGATCAGATATTTTTAAATTTGGAATTACATCTATGCTAATATAGCATTGATTTTGCAACAGACTGATTTGTAATTGCTACATTTTTACAATAAAATAATCTATACATAAGAAGAATGGTATTTGATTTCTTTTGGCTCCGTTATAACTTGGACTCTTAATCTAAATATCCTGTATCATCAGATGCTTACCCTTAAAACTGAAAATACCAATATCCCAAGGATACTTTATTATTTGTTTAAACCAGTAGCCTTTAGACACAGCTTTCTGAGACACTGCGGACCAGAACTTTTAATTCTATTGGGAAAATAGCAAATTTCCCAATTTTGAAAATTACTTAGATCTCTTGTCCATTAACTCACTTCCTTATCTGATTATGAATTTTTATTTAAGAACCTCCTGTTCTTTTCTTTCTTTTTTTCTTTAACTCATCTTTGCCTATCATGCTTAAAATCAAGTGGAATGCTCTAGAGGTGAGCTCTTGAGTACTGAATGAAACCTGTTTTCTTTGAAAATCCTTATTCCCTTCACCCCAGCTCTTCAAAACCAGTTTGTACTCACAGGAATTCCCTGAGATCTTGGGCTTCAGGAAACCATTGGACCCCTAGTAGATACAAACTTGCAGTCTTTTAGCTCAAACTTTTTTTAACCCCCCTGCCAAATTCTCCTGCCTAAATCCTTCCTGTACTTGGCGTGTGCTCGGAAACTGTTTTATTTGTCAACATAGAAAGTAAAATTATCCATTTGTGCCTAGTGGTGAATACTTTCAATATAGTGACTTCACTACAATTCTGGCTTTTTACAGTATTAAATATATAAGATAAACTCATAAAAATTAACATAATTTGACGATGGGGAAGGAGTTTATTTGAAAATTGGTTATAAGTACAAAGATGGAGTTTTTGAGAGAATTTTCTGCTTTGGTCTATTCTGTCGTCTAGAAATAAGTCACTAGGTAAAAATCACATGTATCTAACAAGTTTCCTGTATGTAAAGATCTGACACCTGGAAGTGTCTCCACTTTTGCTCTGGAGACCTCTTTTTATAATTTTCAAAGATAAATATTGATAAGGTTAACTTCTTCAGTTAGGTTTTACTTCCTGGGAAGTAGTACTGAATTATATTCCTTTTAAGTGACATTAAGATACATCTTAAGAGTTTCTGAGCCAAATTTATAAGGAGAATAAAATTAGTAAGAGGTGGTATGTTACACAGGCTTTAGAACCACAGAGACCAAGATTCAAATCCATGCTCTGCCGTTTTCCACCTGTGGATATTTGAGCAAGTTGCTTCACTCTCTGAGTATTAGTTCCCTCATCTCTAAGTGGAACCAATAATTGTTCTATCTCCCTAGGGTTGTGTGATGATTATTCAGAATATTTGACCTTGACTACCACTTCTTTCCAGCTCAGCCACCCTAGGACCCCATCTTGGTCAGCTTTTGCTTTGTAACAAACCACCTCAAAACTAAGTGACTTCAAACAATAATCATGTATCACTCATGTATCCAAGTCAGCTAGGGATTGGCTGATCTAGGCTGGGCTCAGTTGTGGCAGTTTGTTGATGTGGCTCTGTGTCACATGTCTCTCATCCTTCTGGGATGCATGGTGATGGCTAGTCCATAGTGATGGCAGAAGTGCAAGAATGCAAGGAAAGGAAACCTACTCTTTTTCCTTTCTTGGGAAATTGAGATTGCAAGAGTGAAATCCCAATTGCACAAGTGTTTTTCAAGCCTTTGTTCATGTCATGCCCACTAATATTTCACTGGCCAAAGCAAGTCATATGGCTAAACCCAAAATCCAAGGGTGAGGAATTGTACTCCACCCATGGAGGTGATTCTGTGTGTGAGTGTGTGTGTGTGTGTGACTCTATCTGAACATTAATTTACCATAGACTTCCCCTCCTACTAGTTCTTCGACACTACTAGAATTTCCAATTAGTTCTCAATGGTCTTCACCCTCTTTGTGTCCTTACTTCCCTTCTTACTTTGTTTACATTTTATCTAGTTCTAAATAATAACTACTCCAGAACCCAGCTTTGGTCAAGGACGCCTCTCAGTGACTCAGTTCTTGCCCTGGAAATGACCATGACCGAAGCAAACCACAGCCCTGTTGACTGGGCTTTTTAAAATTTGACCACAAACCTCAAGCTAGCCCTCAGTGCTGCCTGGAAATCTGTTTTTCCCTCCTCGGAACCCTCCCAGTTGGCTCCCCCTCTCCCTTCAGCTCCTTAATTCACCAAGGACAGAATAACTTTCTTATCTTTTCCTCCACCAGAGTCTTCCAGCTTGCCAGCATCACCATCCCCATGCTCTCCTTTCCTTCCTGTTGACAGAGATGAGCTCTGCTCCTGCTGAAGGCCAGACGTCGAATGCGCACTGGCCCCATGCCTTCCCTCCTGCTCTTGGTTCCCCCTGCCCTCTCCTACCTCATTCCTGTTAGCTTGCAAACCTGCTCTTCCAAGTCTCATCAAATCCTCTCTTGCCCTCATAGGGCTCTCCTGTTATTGCCCCCTTTGTTGAAAAATACCTTAAAAGAATTTCCTTTACTTGCTATCCCTCCTGTCTTCTATCATCCCTTGAACCTACTACAGTCAGGCTGCCCTTGCCAAGGTCACCAGTGGCTTCCATGCTGCTAAAACCCAATGGTCCCATCCAGCAATGCCACTTCTGGGTGTATACCCAAAAGAAGTGCAAGCAGTGAGTTGAAGGGATATGTATTCACCCGGTGTTCATAGCAATATTACAATGTCCAAAAGGTGGAAAAAACCCAAGTGTCCATTGATGGATGAATGAATAAACAAAATTTGGTATATCCAGACAAGGGAATATTATTCAGACTTAAAAAGGAAGGAAATTCTAACACATGCTAGAACATGGATGACCCTTGAAGACATGACACAAAGGAAATAAGCCAGATGCAGATGGACAAATATAGTATTGTTCCACTTATATGAGGTCCCTATGTGGTTCCCAGGGCTGCGGGAGGGGGAAACAGATAGTGTTTAATGGTTACAGAGTTTCAGTTTGGCAACAGGAAAAAGTTCTGGAGATGGATGGTGGTAACGGTTGCACAACATTGTGAGTGTATTTAATGCCACTGAATTGTACACTTAAAAATGGTTAAAATAGGGGTGCCTGGGTGGCGCAGTTGGTTAAGAGACTGCCTCTTGGTTTCAGCTCGGGTCATGGTCTCAGGGTCATGAGATTGAACCCCATGTTGGGCTCCACACTTAGCACGGAGTCTGCTTGAGACTCTCTCCCTCTCTCTCTGCCCCTCCCCTCTGTTCTCTCTAATAAATAAATAAATCTTTAAAGAAAGGTTAAAATATTAAATTTTGTATTATGTATATTTTAGCACAATAATGACAACAGTCATTCTTGACTCACGTGGTCTCTTAGCAGTGTTTGACACAGTGGATCATTGGAACCTCTTTTTTTTAAAAAAAATAAGCTTTTTAGAGATATAATTTATATACCATAAAATTCAAACAATTAAAGTGTACAATTCAGTGGTTTTTAGTATATACACAGACTTGTATAATTATCACAATCGATATTAGGACATTTTTGGCACCCCCTCGCCCCCCCAAAACCGTGTACCATTAGCAATCACTCACCATTCCCCCATCTGAATCCTGCACCAACCCTTGACCATCACCCATCTAGCTGCTGTGTTAGATATGCACATTTCACTTAAATGGAGTCCTACAGTGTATGGTCTTTTCGACTGGCTTCTTTCACTTAGCATAATGTTTTCAAGGTTCTTACATGTTGCGGCATGTGTTAGTACTTCATTTCCTCTTATTGCCGAATAATATTCCATTGTATAGATATGCTGTGTTTTATTTGCCCATTCATCAGTCGATAGACATGTGGATGTCTCCACTTGTTGGCTACTATGAATAATGCTGCTAGAACGTTCAGGTACATGCTTTTGTGTGGATACATGTTTTCATTTCTCATATTCTCACCTTAAAAGGCATTTCACTTAACCTCTGGCACACCACTGTCTAAAGATCAACTGGTATTTTATTAATATTATATTATATTATTTATTTTTAAAGATTATTTATTTGAGAGGGAGTGTGTGCACAAGTGGGAGGGGCAGAGGAAGAGGAAGAGAGAAACTCAAGCAGACTCCGGGCTGAGCATGGAGCCAATGCGGGACTCGATCTCGCAACCCTGAGATCATGACCTGAGCTGAAACCAAGAGTCAGACTCTCAATTGACTGCATCCTCCCGGGTGCCCCTCAGCTCCTGGTATTTTAAAATTGATTGCTTGCTCTTCTGAAAAGAGGACTAGATCTGGCTTTTAAGCTCTGGGAAGGATCTCCTTGTTCTTTTCAAATTCAGTGTCCGAATTTTGGTTTAAAAATACATTAATTTTGTGTTTCCCTAATAAAGGAGTATCACTTTAACTTATCTACTAAGGAAATGAGTTTTAAGAACTTAGCACATGCTTTTCTCAGAGAAAAGTGGCCAAGCTACTTGGCCATATCTTTGCCTCTTAGTTCGCGGTACCACAAAGCAAATGGCCAAATTTCACTTTAAATGAACTGATAAGACAAATTGAAGGCTTTAAAATCCTTATCAGAGCTTTTAAAGATGTGAAAGATTGGTAGAGATGAACTCAAAAAGTTCTGTATACTTTTGAATTTTGGACAATTTTATTTTATTTTGTTTTTTAAATTTTTTTTTTTTTAAAGATTTTATTTATTTTTTTGACAGAGAGAGACATAGCGAGAGCAGGAACACAAGCAGGGGGAGTGGGAGAGGGAGAAGCAGGCTTCCCGCAGAGCAGGGAGCCCGATGTGGGGCTCGATCCCAGGACTCTGGGATCATGACCTGAGCCGAAGGCAGACGCTTAACGACTGAGCCACCCAGGCACCCTTTAAATTTTTTTTTAAGATTTTATTTATTTATTTGACCGAGACAGAGTGAGAGAGGGAACACAAGCAGGGGGAGTGGGAGAGGGAGAAGCAGGCTTCCTGCTGAGCAAGAAGCCAGACGCGGGGCTCGATCCCAGGGCCCCGGGATCATGACCTGAGCCGAAGGCAGACGCTTAACCATCTGAGCCACCCAGGCGCCCCATGGTTAGAATTTTGGACAATTTTAAATAATCGCATATGAATATACTGAAAGTTTTCTATGGAAAGCTCTATTGTGATCTTTTTTATAAAGGATATTATTCCCTCATTTCACTGTTTGATAAGTAAATTTTACATCATTGTTTCAGGTTTTTGTTTTGCTTTGGTATCGTTTGCTTAAAGTGGGGTATTTTAAGCAGCTCTTTGTATTTTCCATTCTTCAATGAATTGTGTCATGTATATGTTTAAGTTCACATTTTAAAGAGTATAGTGGGTTGAATGATGTCCTCCAATAGGATAGGACCATGTCCCAACCTCCAGAACCTGTGAAGGTGACCTTATTTGGAAAAGAGTTTACAGATGTCATTAAGTGAAGGGTCTCAAGATATGATCATCCTGGATTATTCAGATGGTTTCTAAATCCAATGATGAGTATTCTTCTAAGAGACCAAAGGGGAGAAGGAGGGGCAGGTCACATGCAGTTGGAGGCAGAGATTGGAATCTTGTAGCCATAAGCAAAGGAGGCCTGGAGCCACCAGAAGCTGAAGGAGGCAAGGAAGGATTCTTTCCGAGAGCCTAGGGAGGGGCATGACTGTGCCAATACCTTGATTTCAGACTTCCAGCCTCCAGAACTGGGAGAGAATGAATTTCTTTTGTTTTAAGCCTTTAAATTTGGTAATTTGTCATGGGCAGCACTAGGAACCTAATACAAAGGATTGCTGATTTAATGGTTTTGTAAGGGGAAAACTTTTTTTTTTTTTTAAGATTTTATTTATTTATTTGACAGAGAGAGACACAGCGAGAGAGGGAACACAAGCAGGGGGAGTGGGAGAGGGAGAAGCAGGCTTCCCGCCGAGCAAGGAGCCCGATATGGTGCTCCATCCCAAGTCCCCGGGATCGTGACCTGAGCCGAAGGCAGACGCTTAACGACTGAGCCACCCAGGTGCCCCTGGGGGAAAACTTGAGTGGCAGACGGATAAACTCTTTTTTTCTGTGAATTGCTTGAGGCCTCTGTTACTCTTCCCCCCCACTTCCTTTCCCCCAGCTGCTCTGTCCCCAGTTCATTCCCCTCCATCCCCCTGCCTCAACTTCTTGGTTCTGCTCCTTCCAAGCTCTGCCTGGAAGTTCCTAGTTACATCCTGTTAGCACATTTCCAATTTTCTGGACAATCTCTTATTTTTATTTTTTTTAAAGATTTTATTTATTTGACAGAGAGAGACACAGCAAGAGAGGGAACACAAGCAGGGGGAGTGGGAGAGGGAGAAGCAGGCTTCCAGCTGAGCAGGAAGCCCGATGTGGGGCTCGATCCCAGGACCCTGAGATCATGACCTGAGCTGAAGGCAGACGCTTAACGACTGAGCCACCCAGGCACCCTGACAATCTCTTCTTTTAGTGGGACTGTGGGCTTTGATACTGTCCATTGACATGGTACTTACCTCTTTAGATGGCCAGGACGGGGTTCCCAAATTCAAAATGTACAAGCATTCTGGATGTATGAAAAAAACAAAAACAAAACAAACCACAATAATGCAAGAACAAAGCTGAATGTCTGGAAGGAGGTATGACGTCGTGACCAAGTGCTCTGCCCCATAAAGGGGCCATTTCTACTTAGCTCCAGGAAATTATTGCCACAAAGCATTAAGAAACTAGTGTTGCCAGATAAGATTTTTTAAAAGAAGCTGGATATCTGGATTTTTCTGTAAATCCCCTGATTTTTAGATAAGGTAACTAATTCATAGTAAGAAACAAAACCAAACCTCAAAACAACTAGCAAAAAAAAAAAAAAAAAAAATGTGTGTGTGTGTACCAAACAAAAACATATCTGAAGGCCCCACTGGCCCATATAATCCATTTTGTCTTAGGATGTAGAGGTGGTGGGTAGGATCATTGCATATATTTCTTGCATCTTTTGGGGCTCTTTAAAAATCTCCATCTCCAAAATGCTAGGCAATGGAAGTGTCCTCAAAGGTCTAATAGGTCGCTAACACCTTCCTGGGTCTGCCTTGCCGAATTTAACAACACAGAGACACTTTAACATGTTAAATATTTTATTCACATTGTTTACAAACTATATCCACCTGGAAAACACATGAGTCCAAAAATAGATTATTTTACAGTAATTCACATTTTTTTTTTAAAAACACGTTGCTTTTGAAGTGAAGCTCTAAGCACGGAGGTCCCGAGCCTGTCCCGTGGTTCAGTGCCCGGTGGCCTGGAGCTTCCTGCTCTGCTGGAGAAGCAGTCCTCAGGGCAGGCCACCTCCTGTAGGTCACTAACGGCTTCCCTACCAGTGAGCGATGAGGAGATGTCAGTGCAGACTTTAACCCGTGAATGTTTACTGATAGCAATTCACCGTCGCTACTTTTGTCAAGGAAATACATTTTAGAGCTTGAGTACATGCCAGGAAGACAAAACAAAGGAGACTTACCATGTAATCGGCCATTACAGAGTTGTCAGGCCCTGGCCAGTTCTATAAAGGTTTAACGTCTGGGCCCACAGACAGAATCAACAAGTTACAATTTTGTGGTGTTGACGGCCTGGATCAGAAACAGTGGTGATTTGGAAATCGGCGCAAGGACCTGTGGACTAACTCTGCTGCGCCGCCCCCCTGCCCCGCACCACCAGGAGAAGAGGGGGACTAAACTCAGCAGGAATTAATAATGTGCCTAATTTTAAGTGTGTGGCCCTAGAAAGATGGCCGTGGGAGTTTTGCTGAATGGCCCAAAAGATGCCCTGGTTCAGATACTTACTTTAACCTATGCTAAATCCAATCATGTCCCAGCTTGATGCATTCTCTCTTTTATCAATTAAGAAACTTTCCTATGGCATTTGACTTTAATGATTAAAAATCTACAGGAGGCTTGTCTTACCCACATCTCACCCTGTCCTACTGTACTAGCTACCAAAGAGTCACTTTTCCTGTTTGCCTTTGCCAGGTGCCACAGTTAAATATGTGAAAACTTTTGGGCCCTCGAAAGGGGAGCACTGGATGAGTCTCACATGGCAGAAAGGGACCCTTTTCCTCAGAGTAGGTACCAATGGCACTGGCTATTGTGTTTCTGCAACTCTTGATTAGGGAAGGAATGTTTGATCAAGGTACCACAAAAGATCATTCCTTCCTTCCCATGGGTAAGAAAAAAAGAAGGAATTCCTTCAAGGGTTGCTGTCACCATGGGAGCAGACAACAGCAACTCTGAGCCCAAATGTAAGCTGAGAAGCGGAGAAATTTTATCAGCACCTTTGCAGGTGAACGACAACAACAACAACGAAAAGACTTTCAAATGTCTATTGCAATGCGATTGATTGTTTTAGAAGACAAGAAATCTGTACAAGGAGCTTGACGACGGAGCAGATCATAGCTTGTCTTCCTGCCACCCGTGTGCGTTTTTTCCAAATTTGTACACTAGCCTTCGGTCGACCCGTTCCAAAATTCCCGTTTTGTAGTAGTACCTGAGGAAGATAGCAGAAGAGAAATGCGGGGAGGCCCGCACCCCAGGAAGACAACAGAACATAAACACTCCCCTCATTCCTCTTGGGTGACCAGGCTGGTCTTTGGTTACCCTGGTATTTTCACACCCTGTTATCAGCTTACACTTAAACCTTTCCCAGACACCTTGAAGACTAAGCCTCACCACACTCAGCTCAAAACGAGTTTTGTGTGTGTGTGTGTGGGATGGCCTGCATTCAGAGTGATCCCCGGGGCCGCTGCCAAGAATGAGAAGGATGGCGTGTCCGTTTACAAACCATAATCCCACCTGTAACTAAGAACCAGAGTGTTGTCTCATGACCTTTCGATTATCAAGGAAAAAGCTGCAAAAACAGTTTAATTTTCTATGGCTGGCCATTTTATGTAACTCTGCCCAAAGGCTCATGCATTTCATGCTATTAACTCACCTCAGAGCTCGGCTCAACTTTTCATACGTCATTCTGTCATTTTTCTTCCTTTGTCCCCACATCTTGGCCAGGGCTTCTGACTTTACCACCCGAAAGATACCTTGTTCCCTATCTTCCCATTCCAGAATGCCACAGTTTTCTTCAGGAGAAAGAAGGAGGTCTCGTACAAATTCCCATAGATGAGAACTTTGGAGGCCTTTTGAGAAGGAAAAAAAGAAAAGTTACTTACAAATTAAAAAAAAAAATTCTAAAAGTTGTACAATTTCTCATCAACTCATGAGAATTGCTGTTTTATTGGGGTTATTTTCTATATTATGACTGAGTGCTCTACTTGGACCCTCATTGGGCTGTGAAATGTCTGTCTTCTATTAAAGCAATCATAAGGGACAGCTGGGTGGCTCAGTCGGTTAAGCATCTGCCTTCAGCTCAGGTCATAATCCCGGGGGCCTTAGATCAAGTCCCGCATTGGGCTCTCAGCTCAGCGGAGAGTCTGCTTCTCTCTCTACCCCTCCCCCCTGCTCCTGATCTCTCTCTCTCTTTCACACACACACTCTCTCTCTCAAATAAATAGAATCTTAAAAAAAAAATGAAGCAATCATAAAACACACGTATAGGGACACCAGATTTATACCAACTAGAAACACCGTGGCTCCCAGCCTGTCCTTGCTCTGTGGAACCATGGACTAATTCTTAGGAATTAATAAAATGACAGTCAAATGATCTTTCTGACAGACAGTATGGTGGTACTAAAAATCCATAGCCACACCAGTCTGGGCAGACCGGTCCTACAATGATGTTTTTCATGAAAAACTGGTGTTTCTCCTGTTTCATTAGAGTTGTGGTTAAGATTGGTTCTAGGGTCCAACTGCTTGGGTTTGGGTCCTGAATTCACCTCTTCCTAGCTCTGTAATTGTAATCTCTTCAGTTATCTGTAAAACAGGATCAGAGGAGTACCTACCTCATGGCAGAAGTTGGAGGATTATGATTTTACACATACTAAGTGACTGGCACCAAGCCTGGCAGACTTGATTTGGCCCTGGGTAGGTCTGTCTTAGGGTCGGGGAAAGGCTAAGAGAATTGCCAGCACACGGTGTTTACTATCGTCTCTGAGTCCTTAAGAGAGAGGGACCCTCAGCAGACCAGGAGAAATAAACCCTTATTCAGAAATTCACCATGGTTAGACAATTTCTTTGCTTCGTCATTTTAATTCTCACAACACCATGTCCAAGTGAAAAGAAATGTAATTTTGGTAACAATTTATAAAAGTCAACTTCTCTGCTGTCTTCTTTGGGGGACACCTGGTCCCCTTCAAACATTCAGTGGTCCAAGCTTATTAGAGGACTTCGTCTCATGAATAGTTTTCGGAAATTAGAAACGAGAAAGGGCATGTCTACACTTACTCGTTCGACTATGACTGGGACAGTCTTGGCTTCTGACGCCACTTGTTTTCAAGCAATTAGAATCAGCATCTGCAATAGAATGAGTTACAGCAGTAGGACTGGTTCAGACCTCAAATCACACCAAAATGAGCAACTATGAACTGGACACCGTTGCAGTAGAAGACCCCACGTGAGGCTTTGGGGATAATTAGTAGGTGGGCGGTGTTTGCCTTTAGGGGGCATTTGTGTTCAAACACTAGGGGCCTCCAGGGTGCCAGGTTCTGGGCTCCGTGCTGGGAATAAGCGAGAACAAGACAGCTCTGGTCCCTGACTCATGGGCAAGGTGAAATACAAGTCAAACAAGTCACCCATAGTAAGTGTTATGAAGGAAGCAAGACATGGGGTAGAGAATGAAGGGCCGGGGGGAGTGCCTGCTTTAGACGGGGTGGCCAGGGAGGGCCTCATGCACAGAAGGCATCCACACTGATGTGAGGGGGTGAGAGAGTCTTCCGGAGGGAAGGAGCAGCACAGAGAGAGAACCCGTGAGGCAGGCATGTGGTGTGCCCAGGGGTGTGGGGTAGACAGTGATGCTGGGGCCCGAACCCGTGGATATCCCAGGAAAGAGCACTCAGGGCAGAGGGAGGGCACGTGCAAAGACCCTGGGGTGGAAGGTGTGGGGGAGTCTCAGAAAGAGCCAGGAGGCCATTATGGCTGGAGCAAAGTGAGCAAGATAAAATTCTAAGAATTTTATCCAGAGTGGTGGAGGCAGGGCTTGAACCAGAGCAAATGTTCCAAAGCTAATGTTCAGAACTACTACTTTTATCTTTTCTTTCATAGGAGGCGTTCAATGAACACTTCATGAATAATTATTAGCTGAGTTTGTTGAGTGTTTAGTATTGCCAGGCTCTCAATCTCACCCACCCTTGTGATGAATGTCTATTCCTATGCCCATTTTACATAGAAGTAAATGGAGGCAGAGCGAGGTCAGGGAACTCACTGCAGCTCATTCACTCATTCGTTCATGAGCGTTGAGCCGCAGTATGCCCACTGTACGAGGTGCTGGAAGCACAGACCGAGGTGGGTATCTCCTCTTGGGGACTTACATCCAAGTGGGTAAGAACATCTAACAAGCGATAAATGCTGAGAATATTGAAGCAGGGTGGGGGTGGGGAAACAGTGGTGAAGAGGGGTGAGCCAGCAGACAAAACTCCCTGACGAGAAGGTATTGGAGCAGGCAAGCAGCGAGCGCCGGGGATGTTTGGGGGGGGGGGCATGGTTCAGGTCACGTGCCCAGCCGCTGATGGAGCCCAACTCTGCACCCAAGCAGGCCGGCCTCAGAGCCCTCAGCTCTAGTAGCTACAGCGCATGTCCGCTGGAACGAACAACGAATTGAATGCAGGCCTTCAGGTTTCAGGGTCCCCTCTTTTCATGGGCTACAGCCTGGAATTGCATTGATGCGGAACACCAGGCCCATGCACCCAGGCAGGTGTGTGCAAAGCACAAATGGATGCCCAGGGGGAACCAGCTGAGGACAGAAGGTAGCTGCCGGCTGGAGCGGAGTGAAAGCAGGTGAGCAGGGCCGACAGCTGGCCGATGACCAGAAGGAAGATGGCCGCCCTTCTGTCTGGTGGAGCGCCATGCTGCCTGGCGCCACCCGCAGGGCGGACCTAGTGTTGCTTTAACTTAATCTTTGAAGAAGAGAGAAAGCAGATGGAGAGGCGAGATAAACCAAGGTGAATTATGAACCGGTGAGTAGACAGTAAGCTTGCCCTGAAATGCCGGAATGGCCAGAAGAGGGAGGGAAAACGCTGCCCTTTTAATTTGTGTGATGGCTCCCATGTGCTGCGGGGGAGGGATCTCTGGCTTGGTGGGCTGAGCCCAGGACAGGTCAGTGTGAGGCAGGGTTGTGTGGACTGTGGGAGCCTCTCCTGGTGGGTCTTGCCAGAGATATCCCTGTTTTATCTGCTCCCAGTTCCCCGCGGTGGCTTTGATGCCACTCATGGCTCCACAGATCGGAGGCCTCGCTCGGCTGGGGGTGGCCGTGGGGTGGCCATGGGGGCAGAGGCCCTGCAGCCGTACTGAGTTAGCTGGGCAGAGGCAGGTTACCAAGTCAGAACGTCCACCAGCGCCAGCACCAGGACCCCACCGAACTTCTCCGCAGATGCCCCCGGTGCTCCGGGCGACAGGTCCCCCGGACGCAGAACTATCTTTGTCTTGGAGGGGTCCCCGCAGCTGGGCGGTGCCTGGTGCAGGGGCGACGGGGGCATGGCCTGGGTTCTCTGCTATCCGAGCAATTTGGAGAGGTTTGGTTGCCTTGAGACTAGAGACTGTTCAGATGTGGCCACAGGATATATTCTCAGTCCAGAAGCCGAGATGGGGGCTGGAGGGGCAGTTTCCCAAACAAGCTCATGATGTCCCCCATGCACCAGTGGGGCTAGGGAGCCCACACTCTGTGACGGGAGGAGAAGCTCTGAGCCTCGGAACAGGAGGCTCCCGGCGGCGACCCCAAGCCTGCAGGCTTGGTTTTCTGGCATTTCTGCGGTGGGGGTGGGAAAGGGCGGGTGGAGAAAGAAACAACACCTAAAACGTAGGAGCGCTCCCTAGCCCCACTGGTGCATGGGGGACATCATGAGCTT